>NW_028261390.1:61360554-61628054 GCF_051295495.1 Thamnophis sirtalis | reverse complement strand
TCTCTCTGTGTGGGGGGGCAGTGGTGGGTTTCAAAACAATTTGGAACCTCTTCTGTAGGTGTGGCCTGCTTTCCGGGTCCACTGGTGGAAACTCTTCTAACCGGTTCGGTAGATTTGACGAACCAGTTCTACCGAATAGGTGCGAACTGGTAGGAACCCACCTCTGCTTTACTTTACTATTTCATTTTATTTCATTTTGAGAAGTGGCAAGGGAAAGGGGCATTGTAATGACACGGATGTGTAACATAGACACAAATTAATTCCAAAATAGTCTATTTGGGGAGATAACTTCTACATGCTCAATGTTTATATGCTTGTCATTTTTTTAAGTCTTATTCCACTGCAGGAATCTCTCATGGGGTCATTTTACTGCCTGGCATTTGCATTTCTCGCAGTTTGGAAGTACCCCAAAGGCAGGTTTACAGAGAAGCTCTGAAGTAACATTTGAAAACGTTCAGCAGATAAACAGAAGAAAAATGAAACCCACATTGGCCAAATGAACTTCCCTTTGCTTCCCGACCTCTCTCCATTTTAATTAACATAACATCCCTTTGAGACACCATGGGAATCTAAGGAAAAGAGAGGGAGGCTGAAGTCTCCCCTCTTTTCTGCTTCTGCCCCCCCCAACACACACAATAGGGCCATCTGTGGTACACAACCTTTCCCTGAAGACTTAAGCTCATCCTTCTCAGCTTTTCCCAGCCCATCTTATTTTCTGGATTGCACCCGAACGCACATGGCTGAAGGACTCACAGCGATCCTTGGCAGCGCCTACACTTGGAGCTCGCCTGCTGCTCTAATGCTGAGGTAATGCTCCCTGAAGACAGATGTTTATGAAGAATAAATTACATCTGGTGTATAAAGTCAGCACTTCAGATGTGCAGGAAAGGGTCTCCAACTGTGGGAATCTAACCAGCTTCCAACCAGTCTCCAAGTGTGGGAATATAACCAAAAGGTCCCCTGGCTTTGATTTGGGGAGTGGTGCCATCAAGCCTTTTCCTTTCCACACTATTTACTTTTATCTGTAAAGGAAGAGAATGCAGAAGGAGGTTGTAGTCATCTTCAGTCATTAGTTCTTCCCTGCAACTGTCCCCTAGGCTGGCTTTATTTTAGGGCGGTGCCTTTACTGAGATCCACATTATGTAAGCATTCCTGAAATTATTATCATTAATGCAGTATTTCAAAATTGAAGACTATAATGGGTATTTCAACATCCAATTCATATTTTACTTTATGCACTATTTCACCTTAGAATAGAATAGAATAACAGAGTTGGAAGGGACCTTGAAGGTCTTCTAGTCCAACCCTCAGCATAGGCAGGAAACCCGATACCGTTCCAGACAAATGGCTATCCAACATCTTTTTAAAGACTTCCAGTGTTGGGGCATTCACAACTTGTGGAGGAAAACTGTTCCACTGATTCATTGTTGTAACTGTCAGGAAATTTCTCCTTAGTTCTAAGTTGCTTCTCTCCTTGATTAGTTTCCACCCATTGCTTCTTGTCCTGCCCTCAGGTGTGTTGGAGAACAGCTTGACTCCCACTTCTTTGTGGCAACCCCTGAGATATTGGAACACTGCTATCATGTCTCCCCTAGTCCTTCTATTCATTAAACTAAACATATCCAGTTCCTGCAACCCTTCTCATATGTTTTAGCTCCAGTCCCCTAATCATCTTCCTTCCTCTTCTCTGCACTCTTTCTAGAGTCTCCACATCTTTTATACATCGTGGCGACCAAAACTGAATGCAGTATTCCAAGTGTGGCCTTACCAAGGCCTTATAAGATGGTATAAACACTTCACGTGATCATGATTCTATCCCTCTGTTAATGTAGCCTTGAACTGTGTTGGCTTTTTTGGCAGCTGCTGCACATGGCCGGCTCCTATTTAAATGGTTGTCCACCAGGACTCCAAGATCCCTCTCACAGTTACTACTATTGAGCAAGGTACCACCTATACTGTACCTGTGCATTTTGTTTTTCTTGCCTAAATGTTGAACCTTACTTTTTTTACCATTGAATTTCATTTTGGTAGATAGCGCCCAATGTTCAAGTCTGTCAAGATCCTTCTGTACTTACTGCTTACTTACTTAGTGCTAATTGTTATCTATAAGCCTCCAAAACATTAATTTCACTTTTTCTTTCTTTTCTGTAAACTTAAAAATGTGATAACAACAGGAGATGAACTCTATATTTCTCATGAGGCAAGAAGACAAGACAAACATAACGTAGCAGAGTGCAGATGGATTAATATTATTAACATCAGCACTGATCCACCATCTTGGGTAGACAAGAGAATATATCTCCTGAGGTAAACTGAAGCTGTTTCATGTTAAAAAGAAACTATTCTTTGATGGCTATATTTATCTCTTAACCTACGTAAATCACAGAGCTACACTTTCTGAAAGAAAGTATTCACCACACAACAGTGGTTTAGTTTTAATGGTCCTTATTCATCTCTTTCACATAACTTAGTTTAATATTTCACATTTTATGTGACCAATATATATAGATATTAAAAATGGCTGTCCTATTTCACCTAGATCCTCTCATTTGTCTTGCACAGAAAATTAAAATTCCTGAGCAACACTGTACATGGTTTTTTAGATCAAACTTTTAAAATACGTACCATATAGCTCAAAGCATCACCTTCTGTTACCACTTTCTCTGTTTTCAAAGTATTTTGTACACGGCATGTCAATGTTCCTTATGGAAAATCTTTTAGTAATAACTCATAGTATTTCATCTCCTTAACAGAGGTGCCAAAAGAATTTACCAGATTATTTAATTTGGGAATATATACATTAGTCCCTCCAAATGTTTTGGCTTACAACTCATGTTTCAGCCTGCAACAATCAACAGTAAAAGATCTTTGATCTCTGTTAGAATTTCTCATGATTTGGAAAGATAAGTCCATCTTTCTACCTATAGTATTTACTGCAACATACTTGACCTTAGATTCTTTGAAGCAATTAACTCTCTGGATCATTATTTAGCATCATACAAGTGAGATCTACTCTTACTGGACTATTTATATAACATCTTTACAGCACCTATTTAGCTTTTTGGGAAGGTCATTGTTATGTATCCATTTGTTAGAGAGAGAGAAAAGAATGATATTGTAGGAATGGAGGAAACCGCTACTCCTTTTTCACTGCCATCCCAAAGTGAGGAAATGTACTATTGATTCAAATCAACATGGGTATCATTCTACTTCTTTTGTGAAGAGTTGCATCTCCTTAATGCACTTGTAAAATTAAGCAACTCAGCAATACATTCAGTGCAGTGTATATATTAAAAGCAGCACATGTACAAACAGAGCATTATTATTTTATTTATTATTTATTTATTTATTTATTTATTTGTCTTGTATGCCGCCCACTCCCGGAGGACTCCGGGCGGCTCACAAAAGACAAGGGAAAGGGGGGAATGAGACAAAGACAACATATTAAAAACAAAACCAACATTCACAATTTCTATGGAGGTAGATGCTTCTCAGCTCCCCCCAGCCTGCTGGAACAGCCAGGACTTGGTGGCTTTGCGGAAGGCCGGGAGGGTAGTAAGGATCCAGATCTCAACAGGGAGCTCGTTCCAGAGGGCCGGAGCTGCAACAGAGAAGGCCCTCCCCCGGGGAGTCGCCAGCTGACATTGGCTGGCAGATGGAATCCGGAGGAGACCCAACCTGTGCAATCTAATTGGTCTGAGAGAGGTAATCGGCAGGAGGCGGTCTCTCAGGTACCCAGGTCTGATGCCATGTAGGGCTTTATAGGTAGCGACCAGCACCTTGAAGCGGATTCGGAGACTAATAGGTAGCCAGTGCAGCTCGTGGAGGATAGGTGTAATGTGGGTGTACCTTGGTGCACCCACAATCGCTCGCGCGGCTGCATTCTGGACTAATTGGAGTCTTCGAACACTCTTCAAGGGCAGCCCCATGTAGAGCGCATTACAATAATCCAGTCTATAATACCCAACTATTTGAATTTTGGGAGATGGGAACTTCTGATCTCTCTACCGCGTGGACTATGTGAGAAATACAAAGGGAAAATTCTAACAAAATAATGTATTCGCTTATTATTCATTTTGACTTCAAAACATTTCTAGATAGGGTACACAATTTGTATATGCTGTATATCCAAGGTAGAACCACAGAAACACATCCTTTATGCCAGGGGTGTCAAACTCGCAGCCAGATGCATCACATGCTGGCCCCACCCCTGCCCAGTTTAGCGAAGGAGAAAAAAATCCCAATACATCACGTGATGACGCTGTGATGACGCGAGTTTGACACCCCTGCTTTAGGCATAAACCTTCCCACAAGATATGTACTTGTTCTGCCCCCTCCTCTGTCCAGTAATGAAAGCTGAGACAAGCTTAATTAGAATGTCCTTTAATAGCAAGACCAGAATCTCGGTGGCTGAAAGCCAAGCAAGCAAACATATAAGGACCTTGGCAGCAAGTCCGACAAACCTTGGCAGCAATACAGGCAAACCTTGGCAGCAATCCAGCCTGCCAAGTTAGTTACCTTCTCTTTAGTCAAAGCGTTGACTTCTGCAAAAGGGGCGTGTCACAAGCAGTCTTTTTTATAGTCTGGAGAGGAGCCTCATGACCACCAGCTGAGCGCAATTACCTCCTGTAATTGCGTAATTGTTCTTGATGCAGAGTAGCTCTTCGATGGCGTGCATCCAGTAACAACTCACTGCTGGTTTCTGGATCACTCTCCCTTGTCTCCTCCCCACTGGTCCAAGGCTCAGGCGCCACCTGGTGGCCAACCAGTCTCTCTGCACCCTGCTTGGAGTCGGAACCCTGTCCAGGGTCCTCCACATCCTCTGACTCATAGGGCCCCTCGCTGTCGGAGTCTGGTGGCAGCTCCAACGGCTCCTGCTGGGTCACAACATGTACTGTTGCCTCTACCTGATGGCTAGTGCAAGGCCCATGTTTTAAGTGCTTGTTTATTTAATTAATGGGACTTTGAAGCATGGCACTATTATAGATTTGAACTGAAAGAACATGCTACAGAGATAGACTGTACTTCAGATAGGCAGTCCCTAGGATATGAAGATTTTCTTAATAATAACCATTGTACCTTTAATTGTACTTGGAGGTCTTCTGGTAAGACTCCTTACAGCTCATGAAAGAGAGGTGTTACATGGATATCATGCCCATATCTGCTTGTATGCCATATCCTGGACCAGTTGAAGCTTTTGAGTGGTTCTAGGGCACTCCAGTGGTGGGATTCTAATAATTTAACAACTGGTTCTCTGCCCTAATGACCAGCTGGGTAGGCGGGGCTCGGTGGTCAGGTGACTGGATGGGCATGGCCAACTCAATGTCACTCACATCGATGGGTGCTTTTCCTTAGCTGTTACAATGTAATGAGGGTTAACTGGAGAGGCAGTTTCTGAAAGCAGGGCAATAAAGATCAGGCTAGAAACAACACCAGAATGTTTCCTTCCTGCCTTCCTTGCAGGATTAGCCCTGTAAAGTGGAAAAAACACAAAAGGAGATTTCTTCCAACAGCCGGTTCTCTGAGCTGCCTAGAAAGTTAACAACCGGTTGTTCCGGGTAGGTGTAAAGTGGCTGAATCCCACCACTGGGGCACTCCTATTAAGAATCACCCACAGTTTGATGGTCAAAGAGTGAGTAATTGTTTGCAGGCCCTCTAAATTCAGAACTGCACACAAGAAGAAGACAGGAGCTGAAAGTTCAGGAAGACCCCTAAATTATGCATCAATCTCAAATATACTGTAGAAGTGCAACTTCATTCAGAAGTGAAAATGGCAGGTCTTCTGGTTCCAGATGGTCTAAATATAGACAGCCACTTTATCTTGTCAACATTGAGCCTGAGTGTCATCCTCCTCATACAAACTCCCACATCCTCCAGGAATTGGGGCAGGTCCTTGACAGCTTCCCTTTGTCAGTTCAAAGCTGAAAGATGCACCTGGGTATCATCAGCATGCTGATAACATCTGACCCCCACCTTGTATATGACCTCACCCATCCAGTGCCCTCATGTAGACCTTAAACAGGAGGAGCTTTATGGCAGCTGGCACATCAAAAGCTTTGGGCTCAATCTTCACTCTCTGGCAACTCCAATCGAAACCAAACACAGAAAAAGAAAGACTAACTAACGCAATGTAGCACCACAACACTGTGTTGCCTCACCCCTAAATCCTGGTAACTGGTACCAAGGTCTGTGGTATTGAAAGCTGCTGAGAGAGGAGAAGAACTAGAATTGTTGTGTTCTGGGTGAAGAATGGAAGTGAGGCCAGAGTGATTTCTAACAGCTCTTCATTCAATACTGCCTGTGAGACAACTATTCCTCCCTGGCTGACACAGCTCCTTTTATAGGGAAGCTGATCAACCCACAACCAATCAGGAGAGAGTATTTTCCCGCTCGAACAGAGGACCAGACTGAGAACTTCAACTGACAACTATATACAATACCTAACAAGAATGGTTGCACCACCCCTGACTCAGCTCCTCCAAAACTCTCCATCAAGTGTGACCAAATACCATTTCAGCATTGTGTTGTAATCTGAAATAAGACCGAAGAGGGTCCAGTCAATTAAGTTCTTCCAGGGCTCTGAAATTACCACTGACTACAAAATGGAGGTTGGAGATTGAGCAATAAATTATTCAGTGCTGTTGGGCCCAGAGATAGCTTCTAGCAGAGGAGGCAAACCACCTTCTTCTTCAAGGAAGTTGGACTCCCATCCCACACCAGTAAAATTATCTTGTTTTTATTTATTTCTTTTAATTTCCCTGGTATATTATCTATGAAAGCTTAAGTGCATTAGTTTATCTGCTGCTGATTACCGCTTCATAGACCAATCCATTACTCTAGAGCAGGGGCGTCAAACTCACATTCTCATGGTGGCGTCACTTTATGTATCAGGACTCCCCCTCCTGTTAAACCGGGCAGGGGAGTGACCCATGTGTGACGCATATGGCCCGTGGGCCGGGAGTTTGACAGTCCTGCTCTAGAGTGTCTCAAAAAGCAGGATATAAGTATAACTAACATGTTTCATTGAAATTGTTATATATTATGAAGAAAACAGTAATTTTGTGCTAATGAAAATACAGGTTAGCTGAAGTCTTTTTATTAGAATTATGTCTGTGAAATACAAAAAAGAAATCCAGTATTTAATACTACATATAATTACGGTGGCAAGGATTGCCTTTGCCCAGAAATGGAAAAACAAATTAATCCCAAGCAAAGATGAAATAATAAGAAAGATTATGGACTGTGCTGAAATGGATAAACTAACTAAAGAAATCCAGGGAAAGGAAGAATCAGAATTCTATCAGATATGGGATAAATGGTATAGGTGGACGGAGGAAAGAAACAAAAATCAATGAAAGAATATAACAAAACTCAAAAATAATAGTTATGAGTAAAATAAAGAGGGTTAAGAATGGTGAAATCCAAATGAAATACAATAGAAGGGGAAATAATATAAAGTGAGCGGTATCGATTGATGATTGCTATTATAAAGAACAGGAAGTTCCTGTTCGTATTGTATTGTATAAATGTGGTGTACGTCTAATTTTTGTGTTGTGTGTTTTACATGTTTGTTAATAAAAATCTTTAAAAAAGGAAATACAGGTTAGATCTATCAACAATTCATTGTGTTGCAAATAAATTTTAGTAAGAGCAATTTCACTGTTGAAGAAGAAAGTTGCTAATAATTAGGAAAGCAATTCAGAACTGAACTGTTAATATAAAAGCACCCTTATATCAGTGGTGGGATTCAATTTTTTTTACTACCGATTCTGTGGGTGTGGCTTGGTGGGTGTGGTTTAGTGGGCGTGGCAAGGGAAGGATACTGTAAAAGATCCATTCCCTCCCCACTCCAGGGGAAGGTTACTGCAAAATCCTCATTTCCTCCCGATCAGCTGGGGGTGGGGCCAGTCAGAGGTGGTATTTACCAGTTCTCTGAACTCTTCAAATTTTTGCTACCAGTTCTGCAGAACGGGTCAGAAACTGCTGAATGCCACCTCTGCCTTACATCAATCTGCGGTTAAGATTGCATTTGGAGTGTTGTGTACAGTTCTAATCACAAATATCACATCAAAATACAAGGAACCATAATTAGGAGACAGCTGGTGAGTTTACATCATTTGATATATATATATTAGCTTTAGAAAAGGGGAGGCATAAAGAGATACATAAAACCATGCACATCATAAGATAACAAGAAGACCCAGAGTTTTTTCTCTCTCACAAAAATCATTTCATGTGAGTCCTCCTGGACCCACAGCTGACTTTTGAACACCATTTGTCAGCTGTGACCAGGGGGGCATTTGCCCAGGTTCGCCTGGTGCACCAGTTGCGTCCCTACCTGAACCGGGAGGCTCTCACAACAGTCACTCGTGCCCTTGTGACCTCTAGGCTGGAGTACTGCAATGTGCTCTACATGGGGCTGCCCTTGAAGAGTATTCGGCGACTTCAGCTGGTCCAGAATGCAGCCGCGCGAGCGATCGTGGGTGCACCTCGTTTTACCCACGTAACACCTATCCTCCGCGAGCTGCACTGGCTGCCTGTTGATCTCTGGGTGTGCTTCAAGGTGCTTGTTGTCACCTTCAAAGCCCTTCGTGGTATAGGATCTGGGTACTTGAGAGACCGCCTACTGCCAATCACCTCCACTAGGCCAATAAGATCCCATAGATTAGGCCTCCTCCGAATCCCATCAGCCGGTCAATGTCGACTGGCAACTACCCGGAGGAAAGCCTTCTCGGTGGCTGCTCCGACCCTATGGAACGAACTCCCCGTGGAGATTCGTACCCTCACCACCCTCCAGACCTTCCGCACAGCCCTTAAAACCTGGCTGTCCCGACAGGCCTGGGGCTAAAGACTTAATAGTATGACTGTTGTGCTTTTTAATGATGTAATGTCTTTATGTGTGTATTTTGTTTTGTTCTTCCCTCCCCCTGGATTGTGAGCCGCCCTGAGTCCCCTCAGGGAAAAGGGCGGCATATAAATAAAAATCCTAAATCCTAAATGTGTGGGGACCAGAGCCAGCAGAAGGAAATACCTTTTCTCTTCCATGGTGCACAGTAAAATTGTGGTAATGGCAGTGAATTTGGATTGCTTTTAAAAAGAGAGATTGGAGAGGTTCATTGAGAATCAAGTTATCAAAGGGTGTTTTCCATTTCTTGAATCACAAACAAGATGCACTCTGCTTTGATTTCTGAGAACTAACAATGGAAGGGATTTGTCATCCTCCGGTCCAGGGAAGGTGGCTCTCCTACAGCAGGATCTAAAAAGGTTTTTCTTGTGCTGTTATGCTCTTAAACTTTTCTTGACCCCCGCTGGGTAGCAGTCAGAGTGATAAAAGGAAGCTTATGCTGGCAAATGAAGATAAAAGCCTTGAGAAAGAAACACCTAGTAATTTGCTTGGTGTTGCCTTACGGAAGCAATGCTGTGCTCGCCAAAATAAAAATTTCTCCGCTAAAATGCCCTGTTGATTTTATGTTGAAAATAGGACCTAGTGTGGCTTCTCATCTCAAACAACTTCCGCTACCTACGACCGAAGAATAAACCTCCTATTCATCACTTGCTGGTGTTCTTTCTCTACTGAAAATTTTTAGTATTTTCCTTGGCAATCCCTGGTCTTCGTTTGGTATTTTCAATTGAAACAGCCTCCCCCATACTTACCAAATTGTTTCTCTCTCTTTCCCTTGACTTCCCACCTTCTTACCCCAACCCTTTCCTCAGATTAACTCCCTTTATGCTGACTGCCAAGAATGTTGGGAGTTTTACAGCAGCGACACAGTTCAAAAATAATTTGGAGGAGATTTAAAGGGGAAAAAAGATCATTTTGAGAGATTGAGATTGAGATGCTTTATTTGTATGCCGCCCTTTTCCCTGGGGGGACTCAGGGTGGCTCACAACTCAAGGGGAGGGCGGACAAACAAGTCACAAACATGAAAAATGATACATCATTAAAAAAACACAAGAGTCAGGCAATTCGAGTGGGGTTGAAATCTTTAGCCCCAGGCCTGTCGGGACAGCCAGGACTTAAGGGCTACGCGGAAGGTCTGGAGGGTGGTAAGGGTACGAATCTCCATGGGGAGTTCGTTCCAGAGGGTCGGAGCAGCCACCGAGAAGGCTCTCCTCCGGGTAGTTGCCAGCCGACATTGGCCGGCTGATGGAATTCGGAGGAGGCCTAATCTATGGGATCGTATCGGCCTAGTGGAGGTTATTGGCAGTAGGCGGTCTCTCAAGTACCCAGATCCTATACCATTTGCAGGTTTTCTATCTGGTACTGTGTTTCCCTGAAAATAATACAGGGTCTTATTTTATTTTGACCCCCCCAAATAAACACTTGGCCTTATTTTGGGGGAGGTCTTATTATTTTTTAGGTGCAGGAGGCATCAAGCATGGTCACCTCATGGCTGCTGCTGTGTTGCAATATTTTTTGGGAGGGCTTATTTTAGCACATACACTCAAAAGCCCAAATGGGCTTATTATCCAGGCAGGTCTTATTTCCAGGGAAACAGGGTAGAATGTAGGCCAAGTGGTCCTATATTACAACAATAGGCCTTCAGTTTTAACACTACAGATGTGACCTTCTGTGGCTCCAGGGAATTCTAGTGCTTCTTTCATCCCATTACCTATTTGCTTTTCATTGAAAGTGATTCTAACAAATGGAATGGCTGTGCATTTGTGGACATCACCAAAACATTTATATGGGTGTATGGAGGCAACGAAACATCTGGATGAACGATCCCATCAACCATGTAATCCTAATCCAATCCAGTCATCTGCATATATAATCATCTGCTTTTAGTGCAAACCATTTTTAACTTGGTTGTAAGCAGTGCGATATATATATATATATATATATATATATATATATATATATATATATATATATATATATATATATATATATATATATATATATATATATATATATATATATATATATATATATATATATATATATATATATATATATATAGAGAGAGAGAGAGAGAGAGAGAGAGAGAGAGAGAGAGAGAGAGAGAGAGAGAGAGAGAGAGAGAGAGAGAGTTAGCTTTCTCCCATAATTGGGGCTTACCAGGGGTTGTAAAAAAAATCTAATAGATACATTTCACCTTGGCTTCACTGATAACAGATAACAGCCTGTGGCCTAATGGCTAAGATCTCTGCCTAGTATACAATATAGCCCAGGTTCAAATCCCAGTAAGGGTATGGCTAGCTGTTGAGAGCTAAATAGCTTGAAATAGATCTATACTAGTCTCCCTTTATTTATTTATCAGCACAAATAAAAACACACACACACACACACACACACACACACACACACACATATATATGCTCTTTGAAATAATTTATTTTCGTGAATTTGTTTTTAAATGCATACTTACAAATAATACATTATTGAACAGAGGTATGCTGAAAAAAAAATCTAAAGAAACATATAAATAATTATTTTTTGTTGAAATTTCTATGTTCACCCAAATCTTATGTTAAACATTGAAGAAGTATACTTTTGTTGACACACATCTGGTTTTTCTGCTTGCAAACAAAAATTAATATTAATTTAAATGTTCAAATGTTGTAAAGGAAAGCTATAATTGTACTAACACATATTCATTATTTCAACATACAAGGCAACCAAATGATTCTGTCATAAACGTACTACTTAAGGGACTTCTATCGTTTTTCATTTAAAAGAATTTTACCTGCATGAAGGCATAAATCTATATGGTTTGCCCTGACTTAGCACTAACCAACTTCTTCTGCAAGAAGAAGATCCTTAATGAAAGGATTGCGGATCCTGGAGATTCCACTCTGGAATCTAAAACACGGCTGCCATTTATTTGGCTTGGTTTGAGTTGATTATTGAGTTCCTACGTCTCAATAATGAATGTTTATGTTAGAGAACCGGCGTATAAGGAGTTTGTGTTAATTCCCTTATTGAAGATGTGTGTTGTTCCTGGAAGGCTATTTCTGTGAACCAAAAAGTAAAGCAACTACTTTGGATCGTTCAATACTGTGATTTTTTTAAAAAAAAAGAATGCCCCAATTTTACATCTCATTCACATTTTAGAAAAAAAATGGTGCTTATATTCATAAGCTGTTTAGACTGTCAAAATCAGTCCAACTATTGTACAAATTTTATATAATGTAGTATTTTTTCAAAGCATATTGGCTATTCCTAAATTTTATTATTTTTAACATGCTTAAATTTCAGTTTTAACATACTTCCAGCCTCCTCTCTCTATTTGGAACAATAGGTTCCAGGTAAAATAATGAATCTTAAAATAGTTCCATTAATCATATTTAGTAGATTAGGCCCTATGATTTTCATGTCTTCCTGTTCCAAAATGTTGTTTGTAATTATCCTGAGATTTTTTTTTCTTCTTAAACAGTTATTCCTTGAAATCCTGGATACCAAAAATAAAACTGACATAGAACATTTATTTAAACTGGATTCAGAGGGAAAGGAAAAACATTTGGCGTGGAAAGATCAGAATTTCTGGCAGCTTATCACGAATATTTGTCTGGTGTTTTCATCATATATATCCATGCAATTCTTAGAAGACTGGGTTAGCTCCAAGTATTGAATATTGTATTTATTAATAACTAAAAGTTGTGTCTTTAAAATTTAAAATAAAAACAAAAAACGGATAAAATTGGTAGTAGGGTTTTTTTTTTTAATTCAGTGCATGTCATGGAATTACACAGCAGCTATTCAGATGAAGTCAGAGACACAGACACAAACTTGTAGTTTTTATGTAAACATAAATATATTTAACACTCAAATTTATAGCAGTCTTTGTCATCATCCAGAAAAGGAAAAATCCCAAGCTAGTCAGGAACAGAGGAACATCATGAGATAAATTAAACAATATACAGAACACACAGAAGAAAAAAGAAGGAAAAAAATTAGAGCCGAGGTGGTGCAGTGGTTAGAGTGCAGCACTGCAGGCTACTTCAGCTGACTGCAGTTTAGCTGTTCAAATCTCACCGGCTCAAGGTTGACTCAGCCTTCCATCCTTCCGAGGTGGGTAAAATGAGGACCCGGATTGTTGGGGGCAATATGTTGACTATGTAAACTGCTTAGAGAGGGCTGAAAGCCCTATGGAGCGGTATATAAGTCTAACTGCTATTGCTATTGCTAACTAATCAACTACAACTGTGTGTTCTGGCTTATTATATACTTTATGGTTCCAGATACTACATTCAATGTCCTAACAGAATATCAACAGCCACCGAAATACAGATGATGCAACATTGCAGAAAGCAAGGATGATCTGGAGTGGCTAATTCTGAAAGTCAAAGATGAAAATGTAAAAATTTGGTTACACTTTAACTTCAAGAAAAGAGAGATAATGGCAACTGCAAAGAACACACAGGTTAGAATGGAGAGCCACAATGAGACCACTGGAACAGTAAAGACAAGAAACAACGGATGGAAACTTATCAAGGAGAGTGGCAACCTGGAATTAAGGAGGAAACTTCTTAACAATGGGAACAATCAGCCAGGGGAACAGCTGGCCTTCAGAAGTTGTGGGTGCTTCATCACTGGAGGTTTTTAAGAAGAGACTGGACAGCCACTTGTCTGAAATGGTATGTGGTCTCCTGCCTTAGCAGTGGGTTGGACTAGAAGACTGCCAGCTCTATTCTATTCTAATTCTACTGAATTTTTTTGGAGTATAAGATGCACTGGAGTATAAGATGCACCAAGCTTTTGAAAAGGCAAATTAAAAAAAAAGTTTTTGCACTCTACAAACCTCTCAAAAATGGCCTATTTTTCATGAAAATGGGTCCGTTCCCCCCCAAAAAAGGTATGAATAGCCTTTAGGGGGCTTGCTCCTGGGGGATGCCCCCCCCCAAACAAGCAAAAAAATGGCCCATTTTTTGTAAAAAAATTTTTTGCATGTATAGCCTTTAGGAGGCTTATAGAGTACTCCTGGGGGCTGCGAGGGGCAAAATTGAGCAAACAAATAGCCTGTTTTTCACTCAATTCTGCCCTCCCCAGCCGCCAGGAGCTCTGTGAAAGCCTCATACAGGCTCTGCACCCCCATTTTGGTAAGGGGGCGAGGTTTCAGGAGGCAAAATAATGCTGTATTCAGTGTATAAGACGCACCCAGATTTTCAGCCTCTTTTTTGAGGGAAAAAGGTGCCTCTTATACTCTAAAAAATATGGTAATTAATTCATCTTCCTGGACTCTAAAATCTACCAAAGTGGTGACTACAGCACTGAGATCAGAAGGCATAAATCACTTGGAAGAACTGCAATGTCCCGCATGAATAACATCTGGAAGACAAAAGACATCGTTTTCACAACCAAGCCAGAAGTGGATTGCTGCCGGTTCGGCTGAACCGGTAGTGGCAGTGATGGGAGGTGCCACGCAACCACCTGGACGCTTCTGTGCATGCACAGAAGCATTGCGTGCGCGCGCAAGCACAAGCAAACTGGTAGTAAACTGATCAGCAACTCATCACTGAACCAAACACAGCCTAGTTAAAGCAATAATTTTTCCAACTTCTACTAATGGCTATGAAACTTGGGCTTTGAAAAAGTCACACAGGAGAAGGGTGAAATCCCGTTGAACTGTGGAAATGGATGAGACTATTATGCCTCCCATCCGTAATAACAAAGAAGTCCTAGACTGACCCTCACCAAAAAATCACTTGAAGCCAAGATCACCAAACAGGCTGTCCTACTTTAGTCATATCATGAGAGCTGATTCACTCAAAAAGCAAATCACGCTCAGAGTGATCATTGGAGAAAAGGAGAAGGAGCTTCCCTAGTATCTAGTAGAGCCGAGGTGGTGCAGTGGTTAGGGTGCAGTACTGCAGGCCACTTTAGCTGACTATGATCTGCAGTTCAGCGGTTCAAATCTCACCGGCTCAAGGTCGACTCAGCCTTCCATCCTTCTGAGGTGGGTGAAATGAGGACCCGGACTGTGGGGGCAAGTTGCTGACTCAATTTGCTAAAAAAATTTGTAAACCGCTTAGAGAGGGCTGAAAGCCCTATGAAGCGGTATATAAGTCTAATAAATAATAAATAAATAAATCTGCTGGCTGGAAAATACTGTATAAAGGATGACATTGAGATGACTATGGAGGATCTGAAGGAGACAATGAGAGAGAGGGGCATGGAAAGTGTTGATCCAAGAGTGTCCAAGGGCAAACACAACTGAATAGTTAATGATAAAAAGTTGGGCCTAGACAGCAACTTTCTTTTCTGTTGTTGTGAGACACAGTGGGGAAATCCATACAGAACTCTTTAATATCAATCAAGAAAGAATTATCTTAGGAATTCTTGGCCAGTGGCATCTTTGTGCCAAGCTATCTTAGCTCCAAGAGTGGGGGGAGTGAGATACAGACTTATCAAACAAATTGGTTTTCATTTTTGTAGAGGAAAGGGAAAAGCATGTCCTTATGGCTTTGTTAATGTGTTTAAGCTGTGTAAAGAAATACACAATTGAAAATAAAAGGACAGAAAAGGAAAATAGGAATCAGAAATGGTGTTAATACCTGAATTTCAAAGGTAAATGCAATCAATACGAATTGTTTCAGTAGGACTTCAGGTAAAATTACTTCTAACCCTATGATTTTTCTCTAGCTGAGAAAATTAAAAGTATAAACAAGCAGATTCCACCATAAAGGTTTCTTTAGAAGGTATCTTTCTAATGGGGACGGTTTCCTCTTGAATAACTCTGCAAGGGTGTTAGGAGCCTCCAATTGTCCCACTATTTGATTTCTACTTTTTAAAATATAAATTACATTCACTATTCCACAACTATTCCGATTTAGTCAGCATTCTTAACTCTCAGTGCCATGTGCTTTTTATATACAAGGAAAGCAAGTTACATATTTTGGAATTTTTTTTTTCAAAGAAGAGGGTTTCTATAACTGAAAATGTTGAATGTTGATGTTGACTTTATTTATATGCTGCCCTTTTCCCCCGAAGGGGACTCAGGGCGGCTCACAACTCAACCAGGGAAGGGGGATATAAACAGAAAATTAAAACGACACAGAAACAATACATAATTTAAAATACACAACAGTCATACCAATTCAAGACGGGGGCAATAGTTCTTAGCCCCAGGCCTGTCTGAACAGCCAGGTTTTAAGGGCTTTGCGGAAGGCCTGGAGGGTGGTGAGGGTTCGAATCTCCATGGGGAGTTCGTTCCAGAGGGTCGGAGCAGCCACAGAGAAGGCTCTCCTCCGGGTAGTCGCCAGTCGACACTGGCCGGTGGATGGAATTCGGAGGAGGCCTAATCTGTGGGATCTAATCGGTCTAGTGGAGGTAATTGGCAGCAGGCGGTCTCTCAAGTACCCAGGTCCAATACCATGAAGGGCTTTATAAGTGACGACTAGCGCCTTGAAGCGTATCCGGAGACCAATAGGCAGCCAGTGCAGCTCGCGGAGGATAGGTGTTACGTGGGTGAACCGAGGTGCACCCACGATCGCTCACGCGGCTGCATTCTGGACAAGCTGAAGTCGCCGAATGCTTTTCAAGGGCTGCCACCTATACTTCTCCTGTGCAGGGTTTATTTCTATCAGCAAGAGAGTATGTATATCATTGAAAAAGATAGCATTGTGATACCCCAGACAACAATCTTTGGCAATAAATGTAGCCAATGTACTTTCTCCCCCCCCCGCCCCCAAATAACCTGCTTAAAATTGCTATTTATCTGAATTATGCATTTAAATGGAGAAATACACATTTGCAAGGCACGTAATAGATGAGTGACTTTTAAAATACTGTCAAGCCTGTTGTTAACTCAGGTCTCCTTAAAAGAAAAGTATTGTGACTTTTTGGTGGAAGCATATAATTTCCATGATTTGATCATCCAGAATAAAAGTATAGGCACAATGAAACCCTGAGATTATGGAGAGAAAATGTTATTGGAGAATCCCAAAGGAAAATGAACTCTCAAGGAGTCAAGAAACTGGAAAATGCACAACACGTTGGGGAGGGAACAAAGAGAAAGAAAGAAAATCGGTTCACTTTATGAAAATGCAAAATCGTTCCAAATAGGTGCTCATGGTTTAATGTCCTTTGAGAGGGCAGCACCAATATGGGAAAAATCACTATAACTACCAGTTATTAATCAAGCCCAGAAATTCTAAAATATTGAATACAAATAAGGGAAGGATCATGTTTTTAATATGATTCTTAAGCAATGTGCAAAACAACAATAATGATGACCAGAAATTATTATAAGATTGAGATCATAATGGTGCTCCAAATAGAAAACATAATGCATTCAAATATTATTTATTCAATATCCAATTATTTCCACATATTTATTTCTCCTGTTTGAAAGAGAAGCTTCTCTAAATAACAGAACCCCTAAAATTCAGGATGCTGAGACAGATTGTACAGTATTAATACATGTGTATTAGAGCCGAGGGGGCACAGTGGTTAGAGTGCAGAACTGCAGGATACTTTGGCTGCCTGCCGGCTGACTGCAATTTGGCAGTTCAAATCTCACCAGGCTCAAGGTTGACTCAGCCTTCCATCCTTCCGAGGTGGGTAAAATGAGGACCCAGATTGTTGGGGGCAAGAGGCTGACTCTGTAAAGCACTGTGAAGCGGTATATAAGTCTAAGTGCTATTGCTGTTCCATGGCAATTGTGTAACAAGGGTGATGCATCAAAGTTCAAGTATTTCCTGGTCTAAAAGGTAACACAAGGTGCCTCTGGGAATCTGGGTATATATTGTCCTGACTAAAGGAAAGAGTTCTATCTGTGTCAAGGTATAAGGTTCTCATTGGTCAAGGATGCAGTCTTGAGTACTTAAGAATGTCATTCAGCACATTTATGTTGTATTTTCAAAAGAAGCAAAGTCTTTTTTTACAACCTCTCCCGCCTTACAGAATGACTGCTTTTGTGTATGTGCTTATATGTGTGTGTATCTAGCTCAGGAGCGTCAAACTCAAGGCCCATGGGCTGGATTTGGCCTACAGAGTGCTTAGCTCCGGCTTAGCTGGAAACAGTGATGGACTGGCCCGTGGTGTCTCTGCCAGCGAAAACAGAGCTCTGTTTTCGCTGGCAGAGGGTTGCAGGAGGCCATTGCAGCTGAAAACAGAGCTTGTGATGGCTGTGTGCAGCCATCCGAAGCTCCCTTTTCACTGGCAGAGGGTTGCAGGAGGCTATCCCAGCTGAAAACGGAGCTCTGAAGCCAGTTGGCAGGGTGCTTGGACCACCACAGGTGCCCTGATACCACAGGCGCCCTCAGCCATGCCTACTCCCCCTGAGGTCAGACCCAACCTTGATGCAGCCCTCAATGAAATCAAGTTTGAAACCCCTGATCTAGCTCATGATCCTGCTCTTTAATGTGTAGGATTTGAATTGAATTGAATTGAATTTATTGCATTTATATGCCGCCCTTTTCCCCGAAGGGGACTCAGGGCGGCTCACAATCCAAGTCAGGGAAGGGGGTACAGATAAGGGATAAAATAGACGAACAGAACAATACACAATTTAAAAGCACACAACAACCATACCATTCGAGGGGGGGGGGGCAAAAGCTCTTTAGCCCCAGGCCTGTCGGAACAGCCAGGTTTTAAGGGCTTTGCGGAAGGCCTGGAGGGTGGTGAGGGTTTGAATCTCCACGGGGAGCTCGTTCCAGAGGGTCGGAGCAGCCACAGAGAAGGCTCTCCTCCGGGTAGTCGCCAGTCGGCATTGGCCGGCGGATGGAATTTGGAGGAGGCCTAATCTGTGGGATCTGATCGGTCTATTGGAGGTAATTGGCAGCAGGCGGTCTCTCAAGTACCCAGGTCCAATACCATGAAGGGCTTTATAAGTGACGACTAGCGCCTTGAAGCGTATCCGAAGACCAATAGGCAGCCAGTGCAGCTCGCGGAGGATAGGTGTTATGTGGGTGAACTGAGGTGCACCCACGATCGCTCGCACGGCTGCATTCTGGACAAGCTGAAGTCTCCGAATGCTCTTCAAGGGCTGCTCCATGTAGAGCATTTGTGTAAATCTTCTAAGATTTAAGGAGCTTTAAACTGAATTCTATGAAGCTGTAGAAACTAGGCGCCTAGGTGCATGTATTCTGGGGAGAATTTCATAGCCTTAATGCTTTCTAGGTTATCACAATGTACTTTGTATAATTTTATTTTATTGAAACGCCCCCAACGTCATCCTCTACCCACAAGAGTTGTAGTTATTATAATGTTCTGTCTTTGTTCAACATTATTTCACGTGGATTGTGATTATTAATGGGAGTGTCCGTATTTCTTTAGTAAACAATAATGGGAAAAAGTCAAATGACATGGCTTGGAGAAATTTGAAAGACCTGACAAGAAGCTTATGACAACCTGGTTGTAGCTTGCTATTGGCTAATCAGTTGTTCTTTCATAGGAAAATAACAATAACATAGGAAAATAAGAAGCTGCCTGATATTGCATACAAGCAGATACATAAACTGTATTTATCTTGGTGCATAAAGTTGACTCTGAGGGTCTTCAGAGTTTCAGTCATAGCAACAGAACTTAGACTTACATACTGCTCCATAGTGCTTCACAGCCATGGTGGGTTTCAAAAATTGTTCGAACCTACTCTGTGGGTGTGGCCTCCTTTGTGGGAGTGGCTTGCCACCCATGTGACCGGATATGAAGATGCCAACGACACTTGTCAGAACCACTTTAAATTACCTCACACACAGCACTGGCATGCATAAGAATATGATGTAAACTTGTTTTTTAAAAGGCATCTTTGGTTTGCGTTAAAACAACTTCAACACACGCAATGTTCTGATTGCACCACAAATGCAGTAGTCATCCTTACCTTTCACAGAGGCACTAAGTTTTATAAATATGAGCATGATAGTGTAGAATAATCATATCCAAGGACCAGTGGTGGGTTTCAAAAAAATTTGGAACCTCTTCTGTAGGTGTGACCTGTTTTCCGGGTCCACTGGTGGAACCTCTTCTAACCGGTTCGGTAGATTTGACGAACCGGTTCTACCGAATAGGTGCGAACTGGTAGAAACCCACCTCTGTTCATAGCCCTCTCTAAGTCTTCTCTGAACAGTCAACATATTGCCCCCAACAATCTGGGTCCTCATAAGATCCAACATAAATACAATGCTGTTGGTTGCCAATGGTCTTGAAAACAGATGAGTGATCTACCCTGATTCTAAGGACGTCTGAGGTTAAATATCTCTGTTCATGCAGCAGTTATCTGTCTACCTCAGTTTCTTTAGCTGTTACTCAAAAATCCCTGCTACTTCTATCTCTTGACCTCTGCTATCCTTCAAACATGTGTTCCAGTTTCTTTACAACCTCTGTTCCACTTCCACATGAAAGCTGCTCACTCAGCACAGCAGCTCCATTGTGGCTACGTATTTTCTGACAAAGATGAATTCGAGCAGATGTTTGCATGTTTCACTGGTGAGGTTTTAGATACTTAAACACTCACACATGGACAATTTGACAGAAGTAACTGGCAAAGACAGCATACAAAGAAACTCAATGTGATATTGTAGATAGCATCAGGCTACTATCATGGACACCTCAGTTCAAACGTCTACACTGCCAAAAAGCTCGTTCACTGACCTTGGGTGAGCTGCTAACACCCACCTAATCTATTTCATGGGTTGCTGAAAAGATAAATGGGAGCGTAAATGACACCCCTAAAATCTGTGGAGAAAGGCCAGGACAATGTGGAATAAAACTAGTGGCTGATAACAGAAAGGGCTTTTTATGTAAATGTATTTATTAAATTTGTTTTAAATAAATAAATAAAATGGAGAGTCCTTTCTATGTAAATACCATTTAAACAAAAACAAATTCCTCCTTTCTGTAATACCCGTGCTTTGCGACGAAACTATGTGATCGGGCTATGCAGGAGAAATTCAGTTCACAATCTGTTGGCTCAGTGGTAGTCAGTGATTCAAACACATAAGGGAATACTGCGCCCGCCACCTTGAGTCTGAAGCAGTTCCATAGGTGGATGGCATAGACGTTTAGGTGAGGTACTGACGCTTAGTACTGCATGGAGCCCCAAACCGCTCCTGAGTGAAGGAGTAGAATGTCTGCCAGTTTGAACTGAGGTAATGGAATGTGAGGCAACTGGCAGATGGAACAGAGTTCTTTTCAGGTGGGGAGGGGGAGTAGAATGTCTAACTCCTTAGCATCACAGCATGTTAATTACTATATAAGAATTAGTAATGATCTGATGGCCATTTAGGAAAATCCTTTCTTAGCGAGCATCTAGAAGCCAAGAGGAACATACATGTCAAATTTCAAGTTTGTAGGCTTTACGGTTTGAGAGATTTTGTGATGAGTGAGTGGTACTTGGCTTTTATCTACTGTATATACTCAAGTATAAGCCTAGTTTTTCAGCCCACTTTTTGAGCTGAAAAAAGCCGCCTCGGCTTATACTCGAGTCAGTGAAAAATTTGCCCGAAATGGAGGAGAAAAAGGGGTGGGGCCATGCCGCTGGGTGACGCTCGTGAATGGCCCAGCGCCCCTGAGTTTCCCCTCCCTCTGTGTCAGTTTGCCGCGCAGCATGCACCGCACCATCCCCCCCCTCACGTTCTAATGTAATGCAGGGCTATCTTACGATTCCCCTTCCTCCCCCTCCTGCTGCTCTGCAACGATGTCCCACCTCCTCCTTGTTATGGCAAGCAGCCACATAGCGATGTCCCACCTCTTCTGGTACAGTGATCCAATGATAGGAATCACTGTGCCGTGTGTCATAGGAGGCGGGACATCATCATCACAGCGGGACATCAGCATCATGAGGTGAGTGAAGTATTTCATTGAATACACCGGTATTGTGTGATAATAATTTGTTATGCAGAGCAAATTTTTACAATGGCTACTGTATATTTAATGGGCACAGGCAGGCTGTATATGTTATTCAATGGGCAATGGCATTATTGGTATCTATTTTTATTTTTGAAATTTATCGGTATCTGCTGCATTTCCCACCCTAGGCTTATACTCGAGTCAATAACTTTTCCAGTTTTTTGTGGTAAAATTAGGTGCCTCGGCTTATATTTGGGTCGGCCTATACTCGAGTATATACGGTATATGGATTCAGGAATATTGAAACAATACTTCCAAATAGATTACTGCATGTATTACATTGGCTAAATTAAATTATATTTATAGACTTGAAGAAAGAGTCAGAAAAGGGAAAAAAGTAAAACAAACATGTTCAAGTTCACAATATATGCAAAGTGCCTCCTTCTATCAACACACGTCCATAATACATCTCTCATGGAATCAATAACCCTACTTATTTAAGAAATTAAAAACAAGGTCAGTAGTGTGTGAATACTCCAATAATACATAAACTTTGGTGAAATTTGTCTATGGAGATTCTCAGTCATCCAGGTCATGGTTGTCCCAAAGGTGATTTTTCAAGAGGCAACCTGGACTTGCTTGGGGTTTTTTTTTTGAAGATGTTTTGCTTCTCATCCAAGAAGCTTCTTGCATCAAAACCATTCCTCATTGTTGAATAAATATCCAGGGCACACGAAGCAATTCTGTATTTGTCTGCTGCTTGCAGAGATTAATCCTGCCCAACATACAATGGTACCAAGCTCTGTGCAGTAGCATTTAAAATGCATCAGATGATGACCAGTGCATCAATCTAGCCTTAATGAGTATTTAAATAATTAAGAGGTTTGTATTGTGATAGTCATATATTAACTCCCTTTTTGGTATTTATCTTGTGTTTTTAAACTCCTCCTAATGGATCTTTAAATGTTTTTGTTCTATCATCTATCTTATCTATCTTATCTTATCTTATCTTATCTTATCTTATCTTATCTTATCTTATCTTATCTTATCTTATCTTATCTTATCTTATCTTATCTTATCTTATCTTATCTATCTATCTATCTATCTATCTATCTATCTATCTATCATCTATCTATATTATCTATCTTATCTATCCTATCTATCTATCTATCTATCTATCTATCTATCTATCTATCTATCTATCTATCTATCTATCTATCTATCTATCTCTAATCTAATCTATCTACCAATCTACCTACCTACCTACCTACCTACCTACCTACCTACCTACCTACCTACCTACCTATCATCCATCTGTCTGTCTGTCTGTCTGTCTGTCTGTCTGTCTATCTATCTATCTATCTATCTATCTATCTATCTATCTATCTATCTATCTATCATCTATCATCTATTATATGTGTGTATGTATACATACATATATATGCTTTTTAAGTGCATTTTTGTGTTTCTACTTTTGTGTAATTATTTTTTTTAATATGTTTTTTTTTTAAAAAATGCATTTGTATTTCAAACCTTTTTATGTAGGTCTATGATTGATTCCACACATCAAAGCCAGTTCTGGTTTTAAATTCCTCAGGGCCAGAAATGGGCAACCTGAGATCTTGGCCACATGTGGCCTCTGAACTTCTCTTTGCACTCTCACCCACAAAAATCTTTATGACTACAATTATTGAATTCTGATGCTAAAGTTTCCAATTATTTTGAAAAAGAAAAACCACAACTCAAAAAAGCTATCTGGCAGTTGGATGGGCGAAAAAGAAAGAAGTTCAAGCGTCAAGAAGATGGATGGATGGATGGATGGATGGATGGATGGATGGATGGATGGATGGATAGATAGATAGATAGATAGATAGATAGATAGATAGATAGATAGATAGATAGATAGGTAGGTAGGTAGGTAGATAGGTAGATAGGTAGATAGACAGACAGATAGACAGATGAAAGATAAATGATAGATGATAGATAGATGATAGATGATATATAATAAATAGATAGATAGATGATAGATGCTAGATGATAGATAGATGATAGATAAGTGATAGATGATAGATGATAGATGATAGATGATAGATGACAGATGACAGATGACAGATGACAGATGATAGATAGATAGATAGATAGATAGATAGATAGATAGATAGATAGATAGATAAAATATAGATATAGTTATAGATATAGATGATGATATATAGATGATAGATGATAGATGATAGATGATAGATGATAGATGATAGATGATAGATGATAGATGATAGATGATAGATGATAGATGATAGATGATAGATGATAGATAGATAGATAGATAGATAGATAGATAGATAGATAGATAGATAAAATATAGATATAGTTATAGATATAGATGATAGATGATATATAGATGATAGATGATAGATGATAGATGATAGATGATAGATGATAGATGATAGATGATAGATGATAGATGATAGATGATAGATGATAGATGATAGATGATAGATGATAGATGATAGATGACAGATGATAGATAGATAGATAGATAGATAGATAGATAGATAGATAGATAGATAGATAGAATATAGATATAGATATAGATGATAATCTTATTACTTTGCACCATTGATCAACCTGCAGCTGATACCATCCTCCCCAAAAATGTAAAATATGGCATATGGCTGCCAAAACATAACCCTCTTCAGGCCAAGGCTTTCTCATACCTATTCTCAGACTCCTCAGTAAAGATAATTTGTTAAACACTTTTGGCAGAAAGATGTAATAAATAAATGACATCTTGGTATGTGTAAGGAGTCATGGATTTAACAGCAGAGGCAAAATTTGCATGTTACTACAGCCCAATACTTTGCAGTAGAAATAGGAGCAACATTCCCAGGGCCACAAAGTTCAGATTTTTGGAAATATTTATGAAGATTGCAGTGTCCTGGAGTTCTGTGATCTCCTTTTGTGGCTTCCGGACAAGCAAAGTCAACGGAGAAGCAATTTAACATCTGCAGTCATATGTTTAAATAACTGTAGTAAGAAAGGGGATAAAATGGGGCAAAACTCACTTAACAAATGTCTCACTTAGTGACAAAAAATTTGGGCTCAATTATGATCATGTTGAGGACTACCTGAATATACATATATGCCTTTATACATTTGTACCCTCACTTTCCCTGAAAATAAGGCCTCCTCAGATAATAAATGAATTTTCTGATTGAGTTGGAAATACATTTAAGAAGTCCGCTATGAAATAAATGAGTTTAATGTTAATGGAGGATTTTATAAATAAGTAAATGAAATGCCAGCATGAGGTTATGTATTAAATCTTGGTATATTTTAGGATGAAGGACGTTTAAATAACTATAGTCAAATAAAAGTGGAGGCATGATGATGGTGATATAATAAATATTTGAGTTAAGATATTTGAATTAATATGAATTATATTGGATGACGGTGGAAGAGATGCACAAAAGCCTTTTGTAACCAGCTGATACACTTTCTACAGTACGTAAAGAAGGAGGATTTGTATGTTTGTTTTGAAAATAAAAAAAAATTACAAAAAAAAAGAGAAATAAATGAGTTTCAAAAGTGGTCAGGTAAAGCAAGCAACAAAATAATATCATACATCTATTAGAATGAGATTGTGGCTGATGGTAAGAGATTAAAAAAATTGTAATGCTAAGTATTTCTTTCCATCCAGAAAGCCCATCTTTCACTCCTTTCTTTGCCTTTCCCGATACTGCAACTGGGACTTGAGTTCATTACTGCATCTAGCACCCCTTTCCCCTCATTTTGCATAATGGTTTTTTTTTTTTTTCTGATTTTAGTCTTACAGGGCAGAATCATATTAGGAATGGATTTTCATGGAGAATCAGAAACGAATAGGCTCAAACTAGCTCATCCTTCCTGGGGAAATGAAATTTGTTCCAAATTACCTCCATTTATTTGTAGTTTTTTTTCTTCATGATACATACGCAGAAAATTGAATGATGGAAATATGGATTCCCCTGATGGTAGTGATTTCAGATTTGGATTCTTAGTATAATATAGCCTTTATTGTCATTGTACATCATGTATGCAACAAAATTGGTTTTAGCCTCACTGGTGCAATCTATGGCAACAAATATAAACAACATGAATAGTATAAAGAATAATCACCTTTGGTGATTATTATGAATAGTCCACCTTTGGTCTGTTTTATCATTTCAATACTATTATGTTTTATTTGTCTGACTTGTAGAATAAGCCTTCATACTGCTCATTGTTGTATTAAGAGACTTCCATACATTTCGATCCCAGATCTTAGACCAAAGATACTGCTATATTGTATATGTGTTTGACTTTTATTATATACTTAAAATGTCAAAGGATTGAAGAATAATCCGTTGAATCATGCGGTAGACCAAAATTGCGAGACTTCAATAACAATTAATTTCTTTCACTGAAATCAATAGGATTTAGAAATATTTAACTTTAGCTGCCTTTTAAAATAAGTGTTCTTACATTTATGGCATCCTTTTGTTTCTTAATGTGCTTCATGGTGGTATATTTTAATAGACATCTTTAATATCTTTACAATATTCTTCTAAAAGTAGTTCATCTAATCCATAATTGAGGGGATCGTTCAATATGAGTATTCCCAATCTCAGCCCCAAAATGTTACCATTTCTTGAATGCAAAACAACACCTTATTTTTGTTCTTTGAAAGAAGCTATCTGACTGTTCCTAGTGTATCATTCTTTTCTCTTTATACTGAAAATAGAAACTTCAGAAAATGGGACTAACTATGCAGCTCTATTACAGCCCTTGACTTTTACTTAATGCTTCTATTTGAATGTCACTGTAATTCCAACTACAAGTTAATAAGATCTATTTACAGTTATACATATATGCTTTCTACATCATATTGACAATTTTAATCTCCAAAATATAAATATCTGAGACCTTTGCCCCAGCTAAAAGCAACTGGCTGAAAAACATAGAGACTTTAAATTAAGAATGGGTATCTATTACTTTAAAGATGATTGAAATGAAGGTATCCATTAGGAATGTAAAAAAAAAAAAGTCTGCTCATTCAATTAACTCCTCACCCCGAAGAGCACAGATTATTCCATTTGTCACTTTACTGATTAGCTGGGTTTTGCAAATGCTGCTATGCCATTAGCTTATTAAACTTAACTCATTTAGTTTATTAGAAAGGGTGCTCAGTCATTACTTGAGAATCTAAATAATATTTTTAAACAGCCCCAACTAAAATTGTGAAAAGGTTACCCAGTTGAAAATTACATACAAGTTACTTAATCTGCACTGATATTTGGAATAGGCAGTTTTGAAGAATAGCTCGCAAACTCAAACCTCTTGTTTCAAATATGAGAGAGAGAGAGAGAGAGAGAGAGAGAGAGAGAGAGAGAGAGAGAGAGAGAGAGAGAGAGAGAGAATAATAAAAGTAGCTGAAATTATTAACTCTGTATTTATGAATGCTCAACTTGTTTCTTGTGGTAAATTATTTTCCATTAAATTAGAAAAACCATCAATTTATCCACAATCAGATGTTTATCTATAAAAGTGAGCCCTAGTTCATTCCATTTCTTTCTACTTCACGACACAGTTAAGTGACTGCTCATGACAGTTTATACATCTTTCAACAAACATTGCTTAGATCTTCAACCCTTTATTATCAGTATGTATGAAGTAGGAAGATGGCTTTCTTACCTTGGTTCTAGCAGTGCTGGTTTCTGACTGAATGCAATTATTTTTCCTCACAAGCCAGCCAACTCTTGAGAAGTAATCCTGTTATTGTATATAGCAACTGCAAGGGGTGGGACTGAAGGCAGATAATGAATTCACCAGGAAATCTTTCATTTCAAAGAACTGCTCTTAACAGAAAAGGTAACCACACTGTTATTCTTGATGCCAGCATTTGAATTTAAGGTACACAAGTTCTGCGCATACACACTTATACAAATTGGTTAGAATATTTGACATAAGAAAAGGAAGCTCTTATCCACATGGTGAGGTTAAAGGAATATTACATTCCTTCAGCTACTGTTCTGCATCTCCAAAGCATCTGTCTAATGCATCTTTGATAATTCTACCTGACTCAGCCAGTTCATAATATGGATCAATGCCCAAAGACTGGAATTCCTCTTTCAGCTTTTGCTAATCATTTAAATGGTTGAAATAGAATTATATTCGATTACGTATTATTTTTTTCTCGGATCCATTCCCAACTGAATCCAAATGAAATTTCATCCCTAAGCAGGCATTAAAGCTTTATGTCAGTGGTAAAGAACCATGGGCCTTTTATGACTTGTGGACTTCAATTCCCAGAATCCCCGAGTCAGCATGGCTGGCTCAGGAATTCTAGGAATTGAAATCACAAGTCTATTTTATGTGCAGAGGAAAATGACTTGTAGCTACAAAACTCTGCTCTTTTGCAAATTTATAGCATTCAGATATGCTATAAATTTCCAGTCACTAGATCTGTATGTGCTTTGGAAAATAATTCAGGATTACTTTGGGTCATATAGAAGTACCTCATTTTAAGTTGAAAGTTAAAACACTCATCTCTTTTTCTCAGCTTCACTTCAGCACAAAATGAAAATACTGCTTTAAGAATTATACTAAAGATGCACTGTTTTAATTATTCATTTAATTAAGACAACTACATTGGGTTTTTTTTCCCCCAGATTCAACCAGAACCCTGAAAACAAAGATATGGCTTCTTTAATAAATAGCTGAGAGGTGATATTCCTGAAATGTTTCTTCCAAATCAGTGGAATAAGCCTACCCATAGAGAATAAAAAGGGAATTCATGTAAAACTCCCAACTGGAAGCCTGGTTGGTAGACTTGCAAATGAAATGATGGTTGTAGATATATTCAACAAAACAGAATTCCAACTCCCCCTGCACACTTTAATATGAAATATACTTAGATGTGTCAGTGACCAAAAACATCAGCGATACTGATAAAGATTTTGTCAATGAAACTAGGCAAACTGCTTTTATTTCACTATATAATTACAGGTGTAATGAGAAATGAAGTAGTGCAAACAGAATTATTATTAGCAATAGCATTAGTACTTAGACTTATACACAGCTTCAAAGTGCTTAACAGTCCACTCTAAATGGTTTACAAAGTCAGTATATTGCCCACCAGCAATCTGGGTCCTCATTTTACTGACCTCGGAAGAATGGAAGGCTGAGTCATCCTTGATCCGGTGAGAATTGAACTGCTGGCAGTCAGCAGAATTAGTTTGTAATACTGCGTTCTAACCACTGTGTCACTACGGCTCTATTAATAATTATTATTTATTTATTTATTTATTTTCCCAAAACATGTAACGAGAAAGCAATAAAAGCATTTTAAATGCATCTTCATAACACAATAATCATAAAAAAATAAAACTCGGTTCATTTTGAAAATTCTAGGCTGGCCTGAAATTATTGTTATCCTATTTCAGCGAAAGGAGGCATATCTTTCTTTGCTATTTAAGAGAACCCCAGAAACTTGATTTTTATTTTTTTTATTTTTATTTACAAACATACAAAATACACACGCACAAAACTTAGACGTACACTACACTGACACAATACAGTACAAAGAGGAACTTCCTGTTCTTTCTAATAGCAATTTCAAATCGATATAAAATCTCCTTATATTATTTCTCCTTCTAATATATTTCATTTGCATTTCACCATTTTTAACCCTGTTATTTTACTCATCTATCTATATTGGGTGTTTACCTCTAGTAAATTTAAACTCTCTTGAATGTGTGTGTGTGTGTGTGTGTGTGTTGCATTTGTGCTGATAAATAAATAAAGGGAGACTAGTATAGATCTATTTCAAGCTATTTAGCTCTCATCAGCTAGCCATACCCTTATTGGGATTTGAACCTGTGCTGTATTACATATTAGGCAGTTGTGTTAGCCACTAAGCTATTGCTATATATATATATGTTAATTCTCCTTAACTTCTATTTTTGAGTTTTATTGACTTCTTTCATTGATCTTTGTTTCTTTTCCTCCATCCACCTATATCATTTTTCCCATATCTGGTTTCTTCTTTTCCCTGGATTTCTTTTGTTAATTTGTCCATTTTGGCACAGTCAATAACTTTTCTTATTATTTTATCTTCACTTGGCATCAATATTTTTTTTTCCATTTCTGAGCAAAGGCAATCTTCACCACCGTAATTATGTGTAAAATTAAATACTGGATTTCTTTTTTATATTTCGCAGAACCCCAGAAACTTAAAGACGTGTGGACTTCAACTCCCAAAGTGCCCCAGTAATTCTATAATTATCACATCTCTATTATCATTAATCAGTATTCAGTATTCCCCAGAACTAGCTAACACTGATCTCAATGAATAATATTTTGATTATGACCGGAATTGCAAACAAACAAATGAAAATTAAACATAAAAATAAAGTAAAAACAAAACAAGATAAAATATTACAATTCATGGTTTTGTCAGTGGATAATGAAAGACTTGTCTAGTTGTATAGGCAGTATAACAACATTTAGCTAGGGAAATACTTTGGCCACCTAATGAGAAGGAAGGACTCACTGGAGAAGAGCCTAACTGGTGCCTGCGGGAGTACCAGATACCGTTCCGGTATGGTGCTCCGGAGGGCCCACCTGCCCACCTGCTCTCCTTACCGGTATTTGAAGTTTTTGGGGTTTCTGCGCACGGGCACGGAGCGTACAGCGCCTGTGCAACCCTCTGCCGAGCAGCTGGAGCGTCGCAGAGGTGTTGCGGAGCATCACAGTTGGTAAGTACACATGCGCGCACTGCATGCATTTGCACGCACGCTGCACGCGTTCATGTGTTGGCCACCCGGCCCTATTGCACCAGACCGGTGGCAACGGGATTCCGGAACCCACCACTAGTGGAAACTAATCAAGGAGAGAAGCAACCTAGAACTAAGGAGGAATTTCCTGAGTTAGAACAATTAATCAGTGGGACAACTTGCCTCCAGAAGTTGTGAATGTAAAAACACTGGAGGTTTTTTAAGAAGATGTTGGATAGCCATTTATCTGAAGTGGTGTAGGGTCTCCTGCCTACAGAGGGGGTTGGAATAGAAGACCTCCAAGGTCCCTTCCAACTCTGTTATTCTATTCTCATCATGGCAGGGATGTCTGCAGGGAAGCAGCAAACAGCTGCCCTGGGCACATGCACAAGCGAGCCGAGCCGAGGTGGCGCAGTGGTTAGGGTGCAGTACTGCAGGCCACTTTAGCTGACTGTGATCTGCAGTTCAACGGTTCAAATCCCACCAGCTCAAGGTCAACTCAGCCTTCCATCCTTCCGAGGTGGGTAAAATGAGGACCCGGACTGTGGGGGAAAGTTGCTGACTCAATTTGCTAAAAAATTTGTAAACCGCTTAGAGAGAGCTGAAAGCCCTATGAAGCGGTATATAAGTCTAATAAATAAATAATAAATAAATAAAATAAATAAACAAGGGCAGGTCTTCAGTCCTGCTGTCACAACTGCCATCTTGCTCTTCTGATCACCTATAGCATGCTAAGATATCTTTCATGTTCCTATGCAAAGCCAATCCCAGAATTGTATCCTTGGGTCCATGTCTGAGCCGTATGATTATCTCTCTAGGCATTGTTGAAATTTGAACAAGACTGTTACAGATGGAATAGCCGTATTAACTTGACCTTTACGATCTTTGTATTATTCTGGGGAAAAAACCCTCTCCCTAGTTATTCAGGCAGGTTAATGGGCTTTACTTCCAGTATCTCAAACCATTAAAACAGATTAGTTCCAATAATCTAATTTTTAAAAATCAAGTCCACAATTCAATTGTACGACTTTCTTTTGATAACAATATGCCTGAGATATTGGCTGCCCTTGTATTAAATTACTGTCTAGCTGTCCTTTTGTCTCCTCACCACTTTTCAGATTGCTGTAAGAGGTAACAACATTACAGCTAGGGATCACTTTTCCAATGTATATCTGTTACAGGCTGTTCTATTCCTAATTACTCTAATTACTTTTTTCTTTCTCATTTAAGAGCAGTTAGGACAGTTAGTAATCTTTAGTTATTATATACCTAATTTTTGGATGTACTGGATTTTAAAATGAACAGTTTTTAAAATAAAAACAGATGATGGAGTTTGTTGCAGAAAATTAGACATGCTGAGTTCTTTTTAAAGGACAACTGTATATTGGGGAAATTTGGCAATGATACCTGTAGACGTACATTAAAGGTTCCCCCGCACATGTGTGCTAGTCGTTTCCGGCTCTAGGGGCAGTGCTCAACTCCATTTCTAACCCAAAGAGCCAGCGCTGTCCAAAGACGTCTCCATGGCCACGTGGCCAGCATGACTAAATGCTGAAGGCACACAGAGTGCTGTTACCTTCCCACCAAAGTGGTCCCTATTTTTCCCATTGCATTTTTTATGTGCTTTCGAACTGCTAGGTTGGCAGAAGCTGGGACAAGTAATGGGAGCTCACTCCTTTATGTGGCACTAGGGATTCGAACCACTAAACTGCCGACCTTCTGATCCACAAGCTCAGTGACTTAGCCACTGAGCTACCATGTCCCCATAGACATACATTAGGAAGGGACAAATGATGAAATGCATCATAATACAAGCTCCATCTCTTTTGCTCTTGTATAGTAATCTCACATACAGGTGAGTAGGGAGAGAAATGGTGACGTCATAATATTTATTTGATTCTGAGGTGAATTTTGATTGTAGAATTGTTACTCATAAAGTCAATCAATCAATCAGAATAAAGCTGGAAGGGACCTTGGAGGTCTTCTAGTCCAACCTCTGGTTCTCAGCTGCCATAGGCCTCCCAACCTACTGCCTTAATATAATTATAACAGAACAAAAGCGATTAAACTGAGGTAAGGTAAAAAAACAAGATTATTTTTCTCAAAATAAAACCTACAAAAAAAAAGCCAATTTGCCAAGGCTTAAAAAAAAAAGCAAATACTACATGCTAAAAGAAAATACCAGGTTTAAGACGCCAAGAAATGGAAAAATAAATCCCTCAGAATTCACATCATCCGACAACTATTATAAAGGCAAATCTATCCTGGATCACTTCATCAATTAAAGCGATGCGTCAGACATAATTAAGCATTTGGTGTCTTTCTGGTTTTATAAAACTATAATAGGTCAAATGAAACAATAGATATAAAATACCCTTGAGCGTCAAGATGTTAATCTTGACGTTAACCTTGGCTTCATTTTGGTATTGGTTAATCTTGGCAGTTAGATCTTCTGAACAAAGACACAGAGAGCCTGAAACAGGCAAATAGGAGAGTGAAATCTTACAGGAATATGTCTTGTTTTAAACTCATTTTCATCACTACTACAAAATCTGTACAGCTGTCAATAGGCAAATAGATTAGATTGCTTTTCTGAATCAAACCAACAGTCCTTTTCCAAGTGTTGCATCAAATGCTTCTTATTGATTTTGTCACTTTGGATGGCTTTTTGGTAGGAAATAGAAGGATAGAAGGATAGTAGGATAGAAATAGAATTAGAAATAGAATTCTTCAAACTGATCCAAACTCAAACCAAATCAAACTGAATCAGAAAAAAAATTATTCACTAAATTTCATTGTCCAATAAACTCACGCTGAAATAAATCACATATCTGAATTGAAATAATGATTAGAATCTGATGTAGCCTCAATCACACATTCTCAGTAAATAAACTAAAGCTTAAATAAATAGTTGGAGGTATTTATATGATTTTTTGAACAATATATATAAAGCAGTTTGATGGAAGTCCACTGTCACCAGACTTTATCAAAAAGAATTTTGTATTCCAATGTATGAAAAAAATAGTTGTTATTATTCTCTCCTTTGTATTCTGAATACTTTAAGACTTAAATATCCTGTGTAATAATTTTATGCTTTATTGAAATTCAGTCCTAATTTCAGATGCCTTATGTTCAAATAATGGGATTAAGAGCTATCATTAATTGAGATTATTAATCTTGGAATATTAAAACATAACCAGAATGAGTAGCATTTTAATGCTAGAACGATTTAGGGATAAGCTGTTTCCTTTCAAAAAACATTTTGCTGTAATAATATAAGCATTTACGTGACTCATTAGAAAAATGTCCAACCTTTTCTGACTCATTTTATATAAATACAGTTATTTGTGATCTTATCCACAAATTTCTTTTTTTGGTAAAATCTCCACTTTTTGGTTTGTGTGAAATAATAATCAGAGTAGTCATTGAGTGGGTGGGGGAGTGTATTGGGGTTCTATGCCTTAGGTCTACTGGATTAATTTGAGATTCTTCTAAACCTATAGTATTTATGATTAACCAACATTCTATTAAAGAAGGAAAAATACTGCTATACTTCTGTGAGTTGTTTATCTCAATTTTATGTCTATGACATTAGACAAACACAGGATGGACCAATTATACTTTTGAACAAATAAAAGAATTTGAATTTGAATGGCAATAGATCTACAGTCCTGATCTTTTAATAGTAACAAAATTACTTTCAGGTGTAATTAGGTGTTTTTTCAATATCTATCATAAATGCAGTAAACAGATGTATTCATGATTTCTGTATATCCCAATTATAACTTGTCCCAATGGATCTGGGTACTTGAGAGACCGCCTACTGCCAATCACCTCCACTCGACCTATTAGATCCCATAGATTAGGCCTCCTCCGAGTCCCATCTGCCGGTCAATGTCAACTGGCAACCACGCAGAGGAGAGCCTTCTCGGTGGCAGCTCCGACCCTATGGAATGATCTCCCTGTGGAGATTCGCACCCTCACCACCCTCCAGACCTTCCGCACAGCCCTCAAAATCTGGCTATCCTGTCAGGCCTGGGGCTAAAGACTGTAACCCACCCGAATGGTATGAATGTTGTGTTTTTAATGACATACTGTCCTACGTGTTAAATGTTTGTCCCCCCCCCCTTTTTCGAGTTGTAAGCCGCCCTGAGTCCCCCCAGGGAAAAGGGCGGCATATAAATAAACTTCACAAATCTCAAATCTCAAACTTGTGGAACATAGCTTTTCATTGGATTTCCAATGCACCGAATTATGAAGAGCCGAGGTGGCACAGTGGTTAAATGCAGCACTGCAGGCTACTTCAGCTGACTGCAGTTCTGCAGTTTGGCTGTTCAAATCTCACCGGCTCAAGGTTGACTCAGCCTTCCATCCTTCCGAGGTGGGTAAAATGAGGACCCGGATTGTTGTTGGGGGCAATATGCTGACTCTGTAAACCGCTTAGAGAGGGCTGAAAGCCCTATGAAGCGGTATATAAGTCTAACTGCTATTGCTATTGCTATGAATATTTCAGGGAATGTTTCAGCTTATGTAAATAAAAATGTATATTTTGAAAAAAAATACATTCAGAATACATACTTAAACATGAAGCTTTTCATTTGCATTCTTTTAATTGCAAATTAAAACAGGCATCAAAAAGGAAAGATTTATATCAAAAACTTGTAAATTCATTAGAAATAATTATTTTTTCTTTGCAAGCAACAAGGTCAATGAATCATAGTTATAAAATTTTGATCTTATTTACATATCAAATGATGCCATGACTTGATTTGTTGAACAAGCCATCCTAGCTCAGTTCATGCCACATTTGACCATGATTGAATGGAAACTGGCTCTAAGGCCTTGTGGATTCAGAGGGAATCAGGCTTGCAAGAAGCCTGACTCCCTCTGAATGTCTCCAAGGTATCATTTTTATCATTTTCCCTTTATTTGTATGCCGCCCTTTTCCCTGGGGGGACTCAGGGCGGCTCACAGTTCAAAAAAAAGGGGAGGGTAAGGACAAACAATTTTCCAACATGGAGACAATACAACATATTAAAAAGAAAACACAACAGTCACACAATTCGAGTGGGGTTAGAATCTTAACCCCAGGCCAGCCGGGACAGCCAGATCTTTAGAGTGGCGTGGAAGGACTGGAGGGTGGTGAGGGTCCGGATTTCCACGGGGAGTTCGTTCCAGAGGGTCGGAGCAGCCACCGAGAGGTAGACAGAATGATTGGGCATATCTTCAGGGTATATGACATTTCACCAATTCACTATGGCCAACTTGCCACAGCCAACTTGCTGCAGGACAAGAGAAGAAGAAGGAATTGTAGAATGGAATCATTAAAGAAAGGATTCAAAAGGAAGGGCAGAATGAAATATGAATGGCAAAAATTAAAATATTTTTTATTTATTTTAAATAATTAAATAGGATCGTTAAATTGTCCCATGAGTTGGTCCCATGGTGAATTGACTGTGAGTTCACTGTAGTAAGTTATCCCGTTCCGCATCTACACCATTCTCCAAAGACAATAGGTGCTGAGATGGTCCTGTGCCCTAAAGGTAAAGATTCCCCTTGCACATATGTGCTAATCGTTCCTGACTCTAAGGGGCGGTGCTCATTTCCCTTTCAGAAGACCCAGTGCTGTCTGAAGACATCTCTGTGGTCATGTGGCTGGCTTGTCTAAATAGTCAAAGTACACGGAATGCTATTATCTTTCCACCAAAGGTGGTTCCTATTTTTCTACTTGCATTTTTACATGCTTTTGAACTGCTAGATTGGCAGAAGCTGGGACAAGTAACGGGAGCTCACTTTGTTACACAGCGCTAGGGATTCGAACTGCCGACCTTTCTGAGCGACAAGATCAGTTTAGCCATTGAGCCACCGCGTCCCCTAGGGGCCAACTAACCCCATCACTGGCCAAATGATCAGCATCAGATTGTACCTGTGGCAAAAACTGTGTTGAGAATTAAAGGAAAACCTTTCTTTTACAGCTAAGGATGCTATAAAAAGCTGTCTTAGATAAGTGCTGGAGCAATATCAAGAGAGCGTTTGTAGGGGTGTTTTAAAGGAAAGGTTTCTTAATGTAATGAGGACTGTACTTTTAAGTTTTTCTTGTCTTAAAAAAGTGCACAGATTAAAATTTATTAATTGCACCGATTAAAAAAAAAAGAATTCATGAAGATTTCTGAGTTCGCTAGACCTTCCTTCTTATGAATCTAGAAATTGTGTGTTGTGGCCACACAGCAAATTTGATGGAGTCTTACTTTGGGGAAGGGGTTTATATACGCAAAGCAGGATCACTGCTCCACACAGAAAAACTAGAGGAACATAATTTCAGGGCACAAGATTTAGAGAGTGTGCTGACTTCTTAATGATTTCAATGAAAGATTTTTGGCAGGAAAAAGTATCCGTACAAAGTAATCCAATCCATTTCTGTAATTTATTGCAATTTAGGGATACACATTAAAAAGAAGGCCAGCATTTCATATCGTGAGATTATTACCATATTTACAAGTTGATTTACTTTCTTTATTTCTAAAAGTAGCTTTCCAGATTGATGTTCCCCCACCCCTTTGTATCTGTGGCTGCAATCTCCATACTGGTATTTTAAAGTTGCCATGGTTGAGAAAATTTGTTCTATATTGAGGAACCCTTTTCATGGAGTGAGTTGGATTTACTGCTGTATAGATAGGATTATGGGTGCCGTATATAACTTATGGTTGTGTAATTGAGGATTAAATTTACCATGTGCTTGAAGTAGATATGAAAGGAAAGGTATGTGAATATATAGATGCATGCATGTACATAAATCCACAATCTCACCAGAGGCATAAAACAATGGATAATTCTAGATTTCAGAAAGAAGTGTGTAATATGTATGTTTGGCTTGTTATCAAGGTTTAGAAGATTTGTATAGCAACAGATGTTAAAGCATAGTTATGCTAGGAGCGGACATCTGGAAGTTGTCCATTCATCTGCTATTTTAATTTTGCCTCTTTATTTTGTGGTTGTGTATGCCAAATTGATTTTCACATAAGACTTCAGATTTCTACAATTCCCGATAGGAGCCCTTTCTGCCAGATGGTATGAGCAAGCATACATCATACCTCGCAGTCGGCAACTCTTCAGATTTATAGTTGAATATTAGAAATCTTTAAATGATCCGATGAAAGACTGAAATTACTCCTTCGGATCTGTAAAATGCTAATTGTTTAAGAGATGAGGGGAGAACAATAGATTTGCAAGAGGAAAAGCATGTTGTTATATTACTGCTGGAATTGGGACAGCTGTAAACAATTATTAAATACGGTGCTGATGTTTTAAAGTGGGATTAGCAAGGACTGCTACTGCTATTAGAAATGATAGTTTGAAGGGAAGGTGTGGGTATTTCATTAGATAGAGGTATATTGCTCCATTGGTAACTCATGTTCCCCCTTCAGTTTCCACTTTGAAAATTCTGACTGAAAATTCTGACACACGTAAAGGAAGCTCTAATAAAAGAAGTCTTGCTCCATAAAATCAATTTCCTTAAGTGCCCAATCAGATCCTTTTGTTGATCTCCTACAGTGGGCATATAAGTAAGACCACACCTAGAATACTGAATCCAGTTTTGGTCACCTGTTCTGACCCCCCTCGTCCCACACCAAAGCATGCCGAGCCAAAGATACTTTATGGAATTTATTAACAGACAGACAGGTCCTTGGCAGCAATCCAGCACAGACAAGCCTTGGCAGCAATCCAGCCTGCCAAGCTAACACCACAGTTCTCCGACATTAGTTAATGCGTTGACTCCTGCAAAAGGGGCATGTGCACAAGCATTCCTTTTATAGTCTTGAGAGGAGCCTAATTACCACCAGCTGAGTGCAATTACCTCCTGTAACTGCACAACTGTTCCTTACTCCTATTAGCTCTCCGGTGCCGGGCATCCAGAAACAACTCCATTGGCTCCTCCCCACTGCTGACATCCGGATCACACTCCCTTGTCTCCTCACCACTGGTCCAAGGCTCAGGAGCCTCCTAGTGGCCAACCAGCCTCTCTGTGCCCTGCTCAGAGTCGGAACCCTGTCCAGGGTCCTCCACATCCTCCAAAGCCGACTCATAGGGCCCCTCGCTATTGGAGTCTGGTGCCAGCTCCAACGGCTCCTGCTAGGCCACAACAGTCACCATACTATAAAAAAGGTGTTGAGACTCTAGAAAGAGTGCAGAGAAGAGCAACCAAGATGATTAGTGGATCGGGGGCTAAAACATATAATGAATGGTTGCAGGAACTGGGCATGGCTAGTTAGGGAAGAGAAGGACCAGAGGAGACATGAGAGGAGTCTTCAATATTCTAGGGGTACCATGGAGGGGAGGGGGAGGGGGTCAAGCTATTTTCCAAGGCGCCCGAAGGCCAGACAAGGAATAATGGATGGAAACTGATCAAGGAGAGATCCAACCTGGAATTAAGGATACATTTTCTGACAGTGAGAGCAATCAACCGATGGAACAGAAGTTGCTTTCAGAAGTTATGGGAGCTTCATCACTGGGCACTTTCAAGAAGAGATTGGACTGCCATTTGTCAGAAATGGGTGTAGGTTCTCCTGCTTGGGCGGGGGGGGGGGTTGGACTAGATGACCTACAAAGTCCCTTCCAACTCTGTTATTCTGTTACTAATCAAGGAGTGAACCAACCTAGAATCCATTAATCTGTTAAAAATCTAAATTAATATACAAGCATTCAGTTCTGATTCCAGAACTATAAGAGAGTTAGCATTGACTAGCGATGCTTGATAGCATTAATTGTAGTCCTTGACTTACAACCATTCTACTGGTGACTGTTCAAATAGTGAATTACAACTGGTTGTCACTCTCACGACTGTTGCAGCATCCCTGTGATCACGTGATCAAAATTCAGACATTTGACAACCAACACGTATTTAAAAGGGTTGCAATGTCCCAAATTATGTCATCAACAGTTGTGACTTTCCCAGATGGCTTCCAGCTAGCAAAATCAATATAAAATGATAAAAAGTCAATGAAAGAAGCTGTATTTGCTTAACAGTCACATGATTCACTTAACAACTGGAATGATTTGCTTAACGTTCCAGGGCAAAAAGGGTTGTAAAATCAGGCATGTTGTAGGAGATGACCAGGCTGAGCCCAAGGCAGAGGTCAAATGCATCATCAGTTATCAATACCTTCACACCCACAAGAGATCTAAGTCCACAACTCCTTGAATTCCTTCTACTCTTATCTCCCACTAATTTCCCCTGGCCATTAGTAGTTCGGATTCTTGTCGAGAGTTTAAGCTTACAATAAATCTTTAAACCCCTTTGAACTATCTCGATCTCCTGACTAGCTTAACAACTTGCTTAGCAATGGAAATTCTGATTCCAGTTGTGGTCACAAATTGAGGACTACCTGCAGCCACCATGAATTTTGTTAGAACAGGTCCAAAATATAGCTAGTGTGAACCCAGAAATTATCGGCGAATTTTTCATGGAAAGAAATGCCCCCAGTGTTCTGTTCTGCTGAAGAAATGATCGTTATGAAGATGAGAAATTATTTTATGGCGATAATTTCCTGACGGTGAGAACAATAAACTAGTGGAACAGCTTGCCTTCAAATGTTGTGGGTGCCCAGATTTTTATTCTTAGATTTTTATTGCTTAGCATTAATTACGTTATGGGGAATATTTTATACTTTTTTGTAGCAAATACATAGTTACTATCTATGCAGCAATCTGAACATCTTAACGGAGAAGCGCTCTGGAGAAATAGACAACTGCCAGAAAAGTTATGGAGGAGAAATGTATATTTTAGAAATGAACCACTCAAAAAAGCTGTTAAGATGGTGTTTCATCCAGATTTTGTTTTTATAGTCAGTTTTAAATCACCTAACATAAACCATTGGATCTAAACAGCGGAGGAGAAAATGATTGAAGAAATGGAGACATCTGGTGGCAAAAGGAGCTATTGCACACATAAAAAATTAACAGAATAATAAGATATTATTAATAGGACATTAATATGACAATAACTTGTGACTATCTTCTTCTTGAATGGTTTTAACATCATTTTATCTTATAATTCTGAGATGGTTCCTAATTATTACCCAATCTTGAACAAGCTTAGTTTACAAGGTTGGCCATGTTATGCTAGCTGCTGATACCCTGTTAACATGTCATCTTTATATCAAAATCCAACCCTTGTTAGCAAATAACCTATTCTTATCAGGAAACTCTTTTTGTAATTTCAGTTTTATGAAGCCAAGTCAGACTTTTTCATTTAACTGGAAGCTATCAGATCCAGCAATGAACAGCATTCGGGTTCAGATTATCTACAATCATTCTTGTATCCTTATATGAAATTACACAAAAGTTATCCACTTCAGATTTTCCAATAATTAAATCCAATACTTTCAGACTGCTGTGTAATCTGCATGCCAGCTAAAGCATTTACAAGCCTAACTTGCAATATTTTGCAGCGCACGCAAGTGTTCGCCCACTGCTCATGCAAATGAGGATGCGCATGCACTGGCACACGCTCGCCAGCCATTTTCACAACCCGGTTGCAATCCCCTCACAGCCCACTAGTGGGCTACAGCCCTCAGATTGGAGACTCCTGCTGTAGAAATATGATTGAAGCACCTTCATCTTGAAGCCATGGTGGCTCAGTGGTTAGAGTGCAGTTCTGCAGGCTACTTCTGCTGACTGCCGGCTGCCTGCAATTTGGCAGTTCAGATCTCACCAGGCTCAAGTTTGACTCAGCCTTCCATCCTTCTGAGGTATGTAAAATGAGGACCCAAATTGTTGGGAGCAATATGCTGACTCTGTAAACCGGTTAGAGAAGGTTAGTAAAGCACTATGAAGTAGTATATAGGTCTAAGTACTATTGCTATCTTAATTTTTTCTATGTATTTGGGGGTTCAGCCTTTTTCCTCTCATTTTGAGGCCAAAATATTGGCACAAATTCTAACAGGAATCCTTGCAAAGAGAGACTTGCTAGAAAACATACAAACCAAATTCCTGCGAGCCATCTTAGCTGCTCCCAACAGAACTCCAAATGCCCAGTTAAGAATTGAGACAGGCATGCCTCAAATTCAGGTAAGAGCCTGGAAGATGATGATCATTCATTGGCTTAAAATGCATTTCTTTCCAGAGGGACTGTCCCCACTAGTGTTGACTGACAATTTCCCCTCCCCCTGGAAACAGGCAATTGATCACAAGCTGGGCTCTTATGGGCTCTCACCATTATTCTTAATGCCCTTAGGCTTTGATCAAGCAAAGCAAGTAGTAATTAATAGAATGAAGGACATGGAGTTCCAAGAAGAACTAAATAGGTTGCCTCGCCACAGTAGGGACAGAATCAAACAGGGTGTGTGGGAATCGGCAAGATATCTAAATGACCTGATCTTCCCCCCCCCAAAAAAGAATAGCTTTCTTCAGAGCCAGATTTAACATTCTTCCTTCAGCACTCCTCCAGGGCAGGTATAAGAAAACACCTATAGCAGAACGGGTTTGTATATGTGGTAAAGGAGAAGCTGAAGATAATTCGCATGTTCTATTACACTGCGAGCTCTACAGAGCTTGTAGGTCTGCACATATTCTCCCCTTATTAGAGAGATTGCCAGGGAGGGCAGACAATTTTTATCTAGGCTTTCTCCTCTAGGACACTAACCCGGTTACCACGTATGCAGTGGCAAATTCTGTGCTGCTGCAATGTCCATAAGAAAAAAATTGGCTACAGTAGTATAGTTGTCATCTTGTACCAATTATCTGGACATATCTCTAACTATCTTTGGACCATTGTATTTACTCCTATACTTAACAGCGTTGCATACAGGTAAACCAGGGAGTGACCCAAACAATCTGAGAACACGTATGTTATTTTCCACTTTTACCGTCAATACTTTTTAATGATATCTTAATGCCAGTACTTTTTAACATATTGTAAAAACTAATGTGTATTGCTGGTCTTTGACCGTAATAAAGATTTATACCTCTCATATAGAGATACCTTCCAGATGGTACCATCACGCTTGTCTAAACAAATAGCTGGAATAAACATGTGTATGTAGCGGTTCCACCACAAAACCACGTTTGACTAAACCGCGCTCGACTAAACCGCGTAGCTGACGTCATCAACAGGGCGACAACAGCGCGGAGACAGAAGCATGCTGTAAACGCTAAACCTAAAATTAACCTCTAAACCTAAACCTAACCCCCCTAAACCTAATCCTAAACCTAAACCTAACCCTTAACCTAACCCTAAACCTAACCCTAAACCTAACCCTAAACCTAACCCTTAACCTAACCCTTAACCTAACCCTAAACATAATCCTAACCCTTAACCTAACCCTAAACCTAACCCTAACCCTTAACCTAACCCTAAATCTAACCCTAACCCTTAACCTAACCCTAAAGCTAACCCTAAAGCTAACCCTAACCCTAACCCTTACCTTAAGTTGTATCGGCTTGCTTTCAAAGCGCTATTTAAAGCGCCCTTCTTTCTCCGCGCTCGTTGTTGTCGCCCTGTTGATGATGTCAGCGACGCGGTTTAATCAGGCGTGGCTTAGTCGAGTGCGGTTTTGTCGTGCCACAGTATGTAGCAGGGGTGAAATTCAGCAGGTTCTGGAGAACTGGTAGCGGAAATTTTGAGTAGTTTAGAGAACCAGAAAATGCCACCTCTGGCTGGCCCCGGAGTGGGAAGGGAATGGGGATTTTGCGGTATCCTTCCCCTGCCACACCCACCAAGCCATGCCCACATAACTGGTAGTAAAAAAAATGAATTTGGCCACTGGTATATGGGATAGAGGAGGGATTTTAATCTATTTGTGTTTTTCTTTGCAAATATTTGTCTTGTTTTAACTACATCCAGGGCAGCTGAGAAGAAATTGGATCTTTATTATCTGAAAGTTTCTGGAAAGTTGAAAATGCAATTTTGACAACAACATGCAAATGGGAAGTTTGCTCTTTGCCTGGAGAAATGGCTTGGAAAAGATGAAAAAAAATCCTGGGAAATTTATTTGGCTGAGGCACGATGCTCTTGAAATGCTCTGATTTCTAGGGCATGTGACCCTAAAGCTACAGACAGCTAAAATGTCCAGACATAGTCGGTTGAATGCAGAGGCTGGTTATTTAAAAAAGAAATAGCTGTGTTGAAGGTTCAGTGCAATATTGCAATTCTTCATTATGCAAGCTTGTTTCTTAATTTAGCAGCCGTGGGTCATGGAGCGTCTTCGGTTAGTCATATCTTGGCTTCTTGTATTATCATTTTCTTTTCAAATCACTTGGAAATGCACTTTCATCATCCATGCCATTTGGATTGCTGATTTAGAGGCTGCACGTTTGTGAAAAAGGATAGAACAGAATTTACAAAGAAGCTGATTTGCCCTTGGCAGGTATTAAATGAACTCTGAATAAGCGGATTGGGCCTTGGTTGTTGTTTAAGGCACTTTTGTAGAGATAGGGTCGGGGGTGGGATGCTATGGGTTCGCCCGGGTTCGGGAGAACCCGTAGCTAACATTATGGCCACCTCCAAATCCCACCCCTGGCTGGCCCCGCCCACCCCTCCCCTCCTTTCCCCTCCCAGGAATCCCCACGCAGTCCGTTTTGGATGTGAGGTAAATGCAGGGTCCGCGCGAAGACTCAGGGAGATGGAAAAATGGGCCTACTGGAAGGCCTCTGGAGCCCAGGGGGGAGAGGCATAAAAAAATAACATAAAAAAATTCTCATCCATTACATGTCGTTTGGATACAAGTGTTTTTGCATCCATATTCTCAATTACATTTACAATCACATATTTTTCATCTAATATAATTAAATACCTTACTTTCATTGTACAACATATATTCAATTACGATTAATATTTTTTTTCCTTTTCAATAAACCTAATTCCCTTACATTCTTGATTGTCTGTTTAATAACAATATACCTTTATATAATCACATATCCCATTCTGAATATTTTATGATATAAAAAAGATTTACCAAACATTTATATTTGTATATCACTGTTTTCAATTATGTATAATCCCACCTCGATCATCTATCGAGTATGTTTATGTTCATTATTGTCCTTGTACATCATACATTCAAACAAAAATGTTATTCCTTCATTTTTCAATGAGGTATTCTAAATAGTCACTACACACACACACACACACACATATACCAATTTTAATTACTTCCTTATTAAAATTATTTATCAACAACAAGATATCTTTATAATACATTCTTAGAGTTATACATTATATCACCAATCCTCTATCAAGTATACATAAATTCATTGTTATCCTTATCCATTTTAAAACAAAAAGTTGTAAAGTATTCAGTTTATATATATATATATAAAGCACAAATAAAAAAACATACATACATACATACATACATACATACATACATACATATATATGTGTGTGTTTTTATTTGTGCTGATAAATAAATAAAGGGAGACTAGTATAGATCTATTTCAAGCTATTTAGCTCTCATCAGCTAGCCATACCCTTACTGGAAGCAGTGAACTTCCTCCCATATTTGGGCATACCAGGGGTTGTGACTTTAAATATATACCTTTCTCCCTGGCTCAGCTGATAAGGAGAGGAACTCTGTGGCTTAATGGTTAACACATCTGCCTAAGATGCAATACAGCACGGGTTCCAATCCCAGTAAGGGTATGGCTAGCTGATGAGAGCTAAATAGCTTGAAATAGATCTATACTAGTTTCCCTTTATTTATTTGTCAGCACAAATACATATATATATCAGCCTTTCATTGTATTGTTTCATTTAATTCTGCTTTTTTTTGTGCTAATGGGATATTACATTTCCATGCTGGCCCTGGAGGTACAGGTCAGCTCTCGGTATTCTGAAGACAGAGTTCAGTTTCAGGACACACTCTTGCATCAAATCCTAGTTTTGAATTCTGCATCCATTTGAGCAAAATTTCAGTGTTTTGATGCATCAGCATGGCTGTTCTTAGCTGACCTTGGCTGGTCTCAGAAGTTAAGCCATGACAGCTTGGTTATTGTTTGGATAGATGTTGGCTAGACTGGGAAGTATAAAAAAAAAACTTGGAAGAAGGCTAGAGCAAGGTCTTTTCATAATGCTGCCAGAAATGCTATACAGATTCATTCACCTGGAGTCACACTAAAATCAGAGGCTTTATTGAAAGCTTTTTACAAGGAGTGAGTGGTGCCAAGCCAATACAGCCACATCTTGCTCCAAAAATGGATTACGGTATGTTGTATTTGTGGACAAACTACAAACGCCACTTATTCTGTGGTCTACCTGTCTTTGTGGTAGTGAGTCTCACTCTGCCAACATGATTCTTTTGCATCTGGTAATTTATATTGATGTATAGCTGGAATCTTCAAACTTGGCAACTTTAAGACTCGTAGACTTCAGCTCCCAGAATTGGCTGGTTTGGGTATTATGGAAATTGCAGTCCACAACTCTTAAAGTTGCCAAGTTTGGAGACTCCTGCTTTATACCATATTTTTGGAGTATAAGATGCTCTGGAATATAAGACGCACATTAGTTTTTGGGGAGGAAAATAAGCAAAAAAAAATTCTGCCTCTGCCTACCAGCATCCATCGTATTCATCTGGCTAGCGTCCTTAGCAAATAGCCTGGTCAGCTTCAGCACATTAGCCTGATTCAGCACGGGCAGCTGATTGGCGGATGGATCGGCCTCCCGGAATACCCCCAATCAGATTTTCCCAGAGGTGAACTTTAGCAACAGGTTCGTTGGTTGTAAGCTCGTGTCAAAAATGCAGCTGAACTTCACAGGGGGTACAGCAAGCATGGCGCAGAACCGGCCTGCCAAGGCGGTTCCACCACAAATGCGCGAACGACAAAAGCGCGCCTGACTAAGCCACGGTGACAAAACCGCACCGATAAAACCGTGCGACGAATGAGCGACGAATGAGCCCTGAAGCGCGCCGACAACAGCGCGCCGACAGAAGCGCGCTGTAACCTAACCCTAACCCTAACCCTAACCCTAACCCTAAACCTAACCCTAAACCTAACCCTAAACCTAACCCTAAACTTAACCATAAACCTTACCTTAACTTAAATCGCGCTCCTGTCGGTGCGCTGTTGTCGACGTGCTTTTGACATCGCAGTTTTAGCGCTGCGGTTTTGTCGGCGCGCTTATGACGTTCGCGCTTTTGTCGGGTCACGGACAAGGCAGCAGCAGTTCCGGGTTGCCTTTTTGGCCTTTGTGCTAAGCGCTTTAACCTCCGAATGCTCCGTTTCAGACCCATTCAAGGCTGCAGGGATTGCCAAAGGACATTGCTGCCATCGCCGCCTGAAAATGCAATGTGTAGAGGCCAAAAATGGGGCATGTGGAGGCCGAAAATGCAATGTGCGGAGATGACGATCAGCAGCAATGTGCTTTGGCGATCCCGGCAGCGTTGAACAGCTCTGAAACGGAGCATTTGGAGTGTGCAGAGGCCAAAGGGTGGGGGCCGGTGGGTGGGCATTCGACGTATAAGATGCACCCAATTTTTCACCCTCTTTTAGGGGGGGGGGAAGTGCTTCTTATACTCCGAAAAATATGGTAATAATGTCAACCCTGATGATAACGGAGTTCTGGCAATACTGATTGAAATCCTTTTCAGAAGCAGCCAGGCTGGTCTCCCAAAAAGTCAGCAATTAGAAGCAACAAAAATCTACATTCCGTATAAGGAAAATTCAACAGTCATTCTTCAAAGTCCTGCCAAGGAAATGCCAAACATTGCCAACGTGTAGCCCATACAGCTTGGCACAACCAGTGATGAATGAGCCGAAGCTTGGCTGCTGTCCTGGCATTCCAAAAAAAAAAATAACAACAAGCAATCAGAGGCAGCTTGACACTCATGATGGAGAGAAAACAATAAAGTTTTTTAAAAAAATGTCATGTTTATGCTTGACATTCATAAAAACAAGTAGAAAAGGAAGGGGCTTGCTTTTTAAAAAAGCATTATTTGAAACACAGCAGGATCAATACTTGCAAAATGGTTTGCCATCTCTGCAATTTTCATCCTATTCTACCCCAAACAAAGGGGGCAGCTTCTATTATTCGGTGTTTCTCCCAGTGGATACAAATCTTCTTTTAATGGACTATCGCTGCAGCTTCAATTAAGTTAGATCACTAAGCTTGAAACTGACTTGTGCCTTTCTCAAATCACCAATCTCCAATCTGAATCAAATCTTTTTGAGTTCATTATATCTCTCTCCCCCTTGTTGCTGGCTTTCATTGGAGTGAACTTCTTTAGCACGTTATATTAATTTCACAGATTTCAAGAGATCTGCTAACTAGAAGGTCTTGATAATGAAGTGGAATTAACAACTTGAAATATATCCGTGTTAGAGGGTTAGAATAGTTCACAACAACCATTTATAGCAGATTAAAAAAAAATCTATCACATTCAGCATGGCTGAACTGGCCAACTAATGGAAATATAATAAGCAGAATACAAGCACTATTATGGCTTTTCTATGATTTGCCAAAGGCAGTTTAGACTTTTTTTTTTTAAAAAAATTCAAATTTCCCATTATTATCTGGGTCCCTGGTATCTATCAGAACTTCTGGTGTCACATGGTTTATACTTGAGATAATTTTCTTATTCATCTAGCCTTTGATGATTAATTAATGATGGGGGAATAAACATTGAAGAGGGGGTCTTGCCTTAGATATATATTAAGTCCTTCCCAGGAAAAAACACCCCAAATTCTGGCAAGTAACATCAGGCTAAACCATGCATTTCCCCTCAAGTTTGTAATGCACTGAAGGTTGTTTTTATTAAATTCTACTAAGACCTAATAATGTCATAAATATGCAAACATTTATGACCTTACAATTGTTTAAATATGATCAATTAAAAATCACTTATAACGCAAAAATATGATTTTACGATATATGCTTCTCAGTGTAAGCCTGCCTAGTACTGTTATGTAGAATTCTCTTTCATTATGAAGCGAATATCACTTTTAACTATGAAGTGCCAACCTTTATTGTAATGCAGGGGTGTCAAACTCGATTTCATTGAGGGCCTCATCAGGGTTGTGTTTGATCTCAGCGGGTGGGTGGGATGGGCATGGCCAGGATGGGCGTGGTCAGCTTGATGTCACTCATGTCGGGGATGCCCGTTTTGGCCCGAGCACTTTGCCAGTGAAAACGGGCTCCCAAGCTATGTTTTCGGCTGGGATAGCCTCCTGCAACTTCTGCCAGTGAAAATGGAGCTCTGTTTTCATTGGCAGAAGCACCATGGGCTGGTCCTTCACTGTTTCCAGGGCTGTCCCATTGGCCAGATCTAAATACCCCGTGGGACAGATCTGCCCCCTGGGCCTTGAGTTTGAATGTTGTAATAGAATGTGTGTGTAACTTTAGTAAACCTTAAACAATTCTAAATTTATTGGTTTGCTGCAGAAATCATGAGAAAAGAAACAAGGATCAATGAAAGAAGTCAATAAAACCCAAAGATAATGGTTAAGGAGAATTAACATACATACATACATACATACATACATACATACATACATACATACATATACACATATAAAGTCACAACCCCTGGTATACCCCAATTATGGGAGGAAGCTAACTGCTTCCATTATCTGTCAATCGGCTTGTCACAAGAGTCCATCACGACAGAAACCCAATATTTTTACTGTTGTCTTTGTTATATTTGTGTTATATTTGTGCTGATAAATAAATAAAGAGAGACTAGTATAGATCTATTTCAAGCTATTTAGCTCTCATCAGCTAGCCATACCCTTACTGGGATTCGAACCTGTGCTATATTACATCTTAGGCAAACGTCTTAGCCATTAAGCCACAGGTCTCCTCCTTATCAGCTGAAGCCAGGGAGGAAGGTATATATTTAGTGTCACAACCCCTGGTATGCCCCAATTATGGGAGGAAGCTATGGAGGCAGTTAGCCACTTAGATATATAGTGGTTAACATCTCTGCCTGATATGCAATCAGCCCAGGTTCGAATCCCTTGTGACGAACCGATTGAGAGATAATGGAGGCAGTTAGCTTCCTCCCATAATTGGGGCATACCAGGGGTTGTGACATACACACACACACACACACGCACACACACACGCACACACACACATATATTAAGAGAGTTTAAATGTACTAGAGGTAATCACCCAATATAGCAGAGATAGATGAGTAAAATAAGAGGGTTAAAAATGATGAAATGCAAATGAAATATACTAGGAGGGGAAATAACATGAGGAAAATTGTATCGATTGGTAATTGCTGTTAGAAAGAACAGGAAGTTCCTGTTTGTATTGTATTGTGTAAATATAGTGTATGTCTAGGTTTTGTGTCTGTGTGTTTTGTATATTTGTAGATAAATAAAATATATATTAAAAAAAGAAATCACGATACTAGCAGAATAATGTCCAGTTTTATTTTATTTTAAAAATGTTGAGAAATACATTTCCATAGATTTTCATTCAATGTGAATGAGAAGAATAGTACATCTATCAACACTGAAAAATCATTTTTTAATTCTTCCTGAGGAAGCTTCACATTTTAGCAATAATAAAGTATAATCTGTACAATATATTAATAATAGTTTTCTCATGTGCAGAATTGGGCAAATATTGCAATAGAAACATACACAATTTTCTTGGAATATGTGATTAATATCCATGTTTCTATTTCTGTCACTTGACTCCCTTTAACTATTCGACATAAAGTTTCAACATTGAGTTTCAATTTTCACCTGTTTCTTACAGCCAACTCATCAATATTACTCTGTAAATTCCTATGAAGGATCTGTGAAATATAGGTATGTCTCTGCTTTTGTAGATATACACATACAGGAATATAAGCATACATTGGCATGAAGTCTCACTTAAGCAGGATATTAGATGCTTATGTGATTGTTTTGAATGCTTTAAGACCAAAATTTACAGAATACTGGCTCACTGAGTGTGTACTCACTCAGTACTCCCTGCTACAGAATCACTACATATTGCAGAGCAGTGGTGGGTTCTGGATCCCGTTCCAACCGGTATGCGCCCGGCGTCAACCACATAGACGCCCGCAGTGTGCTCATGCGTTGTACTTGCCTGCGACACTTCTGTAAGCATCTGCGATGCTCCAGCTGCTCGGCGGAGCATTGCGCGGAAGTGCCAAAGGCTTAAAGAATAGGTAAGGAGATTGGGCGGCCAGGTGGGCCCTCCGGAGCACCATACTTGAACGGCACCTAGTGCTCCGGGCAGGCTCCGGTACGTCTGTACCTGGGTGTACCGCCTGCAACCCACCACTGTTGCAGAGTAATTCTTTAGGAACTTAATATTTTAGGGTGGTCTTTCCCCATACTTCTAGATGTGTTAAATTAAATACTAGATGTATTAAATTAAACACATTTCTCAGCCCACATCTGGAAGAGAAACACTGTTTTTGATAAATTCTTTGCTTTATGCAGACATTCAGCTAATGAGATCCCATTATTCAGATACTACAAAAGAAAAAAAAACCTCACATAAACGTTCTCTGCAGTTGTACCATATTGTGCAGAAATGACTGCACCTCTATAAAGGACAAAGTGAATCACTCTTCAGCAAAAAATATTTTCACAAATGAACAGGAGAGTGCAAACATGTCCAAGAACAATTTTACATTTGTTCACAAAAGGTATTTGACAGAGGTACAGTAGAAAATCTTGTACATCATATTAAAGTGCTGATTTTCAATAATTGATGGAAATTGAGCTAAAACTACTCTATAAACTTTTCTAATCTGTGAATATCTTTCAAGCCACACCAATTTGAAGACTTTTAAAAGAATATTTATATTAAGAAAATGTTACTTTTCGCTGGGCAACGTTTTGTATATTTAATTCACTATATGGATTTCAATAGAACAGAACAACGTTTTTGTTCAATAGAATGGTTTTTAATCTGAAAATATATGTTTTAGCTTACATTTAACTAATACGGACCATATTATTTGGATGGGAAGCATCGTGGGACAGATCTTAGTAAGGTAAAACTGGCTTATAAAAGTATTTAGATTTATTCTTTGTAGTCTTCTAAAACAGTGGTCTCCAACTTTGGCAACTATAAGACCTGTGGACTTCAACTCCCAGAGTTCCTCAGCCAGCTTTGCTGGTTGAGGAACTCTGGGAGTTGAAGTCCACAAGTCTTAAAGTTGCCAAGGTTGGAAACCACTGTTCTAAAACATTGATCATCTCTACTTAACATCAGCCAACATTTTGCCACATCTTTAAAATTAAAATTGTGCCTATTGCTTTCGAAGGCAGCAACAGCACATTAATTGTTTAAATTTATTTTTTTATTTGGTTTATTAGCTTTTGTTTGCTTGATTAGCATCAACTGAGGGATTAATAATATAATGGATCTGCCCATTGCTTTTCCAGGTAGAGCAGAAGGCATAAACATGTTTGGTTTTAATCTTCTTTCTCTTGAGATTTTCTTTTAAATCGTGATCTAAATATTTTCTTAAGTGTCTGGATGGAGTTTGAGAGATGTATGATATTTCACAATCAAAGGCCTGCTTGGATGATTTCCTGATTAATGCCTAGCACATCCATTTTTAGCATATATATTATCTGTGGGAAAAACCAGAAAGCCCTAATTCCATCTGGAAACCTTAATCCCATCCACAGCTGCCAATTTTATGAATCAGTAAAACTCTGTGGAAGATAAAGGAATTCTGAGGCCCGCCAGCTTTTGACTGGTTCTGGATGAAAACATTACAGCCTCCATTCTTCTAGCGACTGCCTACCAACCTACCTAGTTGAATAGTATTTAGGCAAGTGGAGGGAGTGGGATACAAGTGAGAAAGAGTGTGTAGAAGCAACTGCAAACTTAAATCAATATAATTTTATTGTGGCTTTCAATGTCTCCGTGCTTCTATGGAACCGTGATTTCCTCAACCCTCTGTTGACATGGTTTGAGAACATATTCAGTTTTCTTACTATCAGTCAGGACTGTGGGATATCTGTGCATAAACAGTAGTGTGAATGTAAAAGCTGGTGACAAATGAGGGAATTGTGGACATGTTAGCATCCTATGGGCTCTTTTAATAGGTAAATCATTTACGTTACAAAACAGTATTGTTCCTTCAATTGCTGACGCCACAAATCTCCCAAAGGAAAATGGAATGAGACAGCAGGCCTAGGAACACTACTTTCTGTATCTGTTGTGGCACTGCAGAGCTGGCAGCAGATTCGGATAGTGAGGAGGTTGGGGAGGAAGATGGGCCAGTCCTAGAGTCTGGGGAAGGCTCTGATGAGGGCTCTGTGTCGGAGGCAGAGACGGGCCAGAGCTGTATGCCAGTTATCAGCTGCCTTCAGAGTCAGACATCAGTGAGGCAGACAAAGAGCTGGAGCCTGTTCCCAGTGTGCGCATGCACAGAGGTGCCAGATAATGGGAACAACTAAAGAACAGGGGTTGAGTAAGGCCAAAGGTGGATGATGAATGGCCCTTCCCAGAGGAGTGAAAGAGGAATGGAGTTTGCAGGAGACAATTAGTTGGCTTAACTGGTTTGTGACTCTCCAAGACTCCATGCCAAGTTTTGCAGATATCAGCCTGGCAGCTCTCCAAACCAGATAAGGTCTAAGACTGTAAATCCTAGCTTGAACAACTTTGCTGGATGTGAATGAGAGGAATTCACAATGAATAAAAGGGTTTTTTTTGTCAGGACTTCATGCTTCATGCTCTTGGGAAGCCTAGGTCAGAACAGTATCTAGCATTTTCCCGGTTCCATATCTAGATGGATATATAAAATTCTTCCCCTGATATAGCATAGTAGCTGAGTTAAGGCACCTGTCCCATCTATTTTAGAAATCTTCACTTTTATGAAAACTCCCAATTCGGATGACATGATGAACAGATAAAATGAATTCTCATATATGGATATTCCAGTAATGGCAATTCTTACCCACTAATATTGCTCATTGGCTGATCTCATTAATGAAGCAGTGTCAAACTTAGATGGAGCCCACCAGAAAATGAGTTAAACTGCATTCATAAAACAGTGCTGGAAGAAGGCCATGGCAAACTGCTTCTATATTGTGTTGATGCTATCACGACAGTTTAGGCCAATTGGGAGGAATCATTTTTTTAAAAATAATGTATATTCTTACTCCACATTCACTGATTTAAAATCCGCTTCTATGTTTCTAAACCAGAACTATGAAGAGAGAGTAAGGTTGGCATTTTGTGCTACATTTTTGTCACCTTTTAAAAAAAAAGTCACCGGTATAATTCAATTATTTGAAAACTGAGTAGAGGAGCTAATTTACAAAATCAACATGAGAGAGACACACGCAATATTATTAAAGTGATAGGAATAAACTATATAAAATTGTAAATATTTGTTCTCATTTTGGAACATTCTATTGATATTCTTCTTGAGGTTTAACCCAAACTGGATGTCACAAATACAGAGTGTTTTCCTAACACAATCCATTTACCAACTCTATTGCATTGAACAGGAGTTACATGATGCATTTTCATATTTCTGACAGAGCTGAAGGTCATGATAGATTAAGCTTTGTGCTACATCCATCTATCCTTACACTGTTATTAAACCCGTGTACTGTCAAAGATAAATTCATACAATGTTTTAGAATCCAGTTGACACAAATATATCACACAAATCTCATTCTTTTTTTTTTCTCAAGTTGAAGAGCCTTAGTTCCGATAAAGTTTCCTGGAAACTTAAGTTTGTTCATATTTTAAGTCAAGAAGAGTCCTTGTGCTATCTCACTTTTTGCAACTCCTGTCTCAGCCATGATGGCAACGGTTGTCCCAATTTGTGAAGAAGCTTTGATAGTTCCACATTGTGATCTCTGTAGTAGCTTGACAGAAAAACCCTGCACTGGTGGATACAAAAGCTGACATTTTATTTAGCGAAATAATTCAGTTGCCTTATTTCTACCTTTTCACTTATTTCAACCTGAAAAATACATTTTCTTGTTGTATAAATCATTTTTAAAAATAAATATTAATAGATGACTAATGGACACACCAATATTCTTATCGCTCTAGCAGAGATTGCATACCAGGAAGAAAGATGAGAATGTGTCCACGATTTCCCTTTTGATTTCACTATCTAGACTGCAGATTTGGGTCCTTTTTAAAATATTACACTTGACTTATAAGCTGTTCAAGAAGAAGCACGAGATGCAGGCTTAATACATCCGCTTCCCAAACAACTGATCAGCGATTTTCAACCCATTTTTTTGAAATAGTGCTGTAAATTGCTCTAGTATGAGTATGTTCAGGGGTGGGATTCAAAAAAAATTAGCAACCGGTTTTCTGCCTGGTTGCTGGGTGGGCGTGGCCATGGTAGGTGTGGCCTACTCAGCCTTCTGCACCATGGCGGGGGGGGATTTCACCCTCCCCAGGTTCCGGGGGCTTTATGCCAATCTCTGGGCGAAAATGGCCTTCCCCATGCTCCGGAGGCCATCTGCAGGCCAGAAACAGGCTCATATCTGGATGTACGGAACTTTCAGGAGGCCTGTTTTTTGCCCTCCCCAGGCTCCGAAGGCTTTTCTCGAGCCTCCCCTGGACTCTGGAGACCCTCTAGAGGCCGGAAACAGACTTCCGGAAGGCCCATTTTTTGCCCTCCAATAGCCTCTGCACAGGCACTGCATTTACCTGGCTTCCAAAATGGGCCACGTGGAGACTCCTAGGAGAGGCGGGGCAGGGTGGGTGGGCCAGCCAGTCCTTTCAACTACCGGTTGGGCGAACCAGGCGTTCGCATTGAGTTTGCCGGAACCAGTCTGATCCGACTGAATCCCACCCCTGAGTATGTTAAATGTATATTAAATCTGCCAGGTTGTCAGGCCTGCATTTATATTCCTTTTAGAATTTTGGCCTGCCACACTTTCTCTTATTTCGTTATGCTGTTTCTTTAAGTATAGTCAATGGGAGGGGGGATTAGAAGGAGTAGGATTTTGGAATGTATTGTTTTTCATTCTTTGCTAGAAGCCAAGGTCATCCTTTGTCTCCACACCAGTACACCTGATCGGAAGAAGCTGGGCATGGACGCCAGCGTGGAAGAAGGAGATTGGACCATGTGATGGATTGTGGGTGTGGGGACAAGATCATGAAATTTTAACTGGGTGGGATTCTGATGTAACTTCCAGATTTGGGATCCCCACAGCTATGTGCCAACATGCCTGCTTTACTAAATTGGAACTTTAAGCATAGTTTTGCCTTCGATTCTGATTTGATTCTACATGGTATTTGGAACGCTGAACACAGGTATCTTGTGGGGTTGTGAAATAAATGCATGAAATCAGTCATTATTTTAAGCCCAACTTTTCAGCTAGTTCAGCTAATATGTTTTACCACTGAATGGTTTGACTTTTTGGGTTATAGGAAAGCCTCTTAATTTACAGATTGGTACATGAGGTTCTATCCCATAAAATGTGTTGTATCTTGAAGTAGTGGACTTTATCAATAGTGCATCTAAAATAAGGGTTTACCTCAGAGTCCATTGCAGGGTATTTTCTCCCTTTGCTCTTTCCAAGACATTTTGTTTTTCCTTCTTCCAGAAGTTGACACCAAAAACCTTTGTGAGAGTCAAACCTGAAACATAGTCTACATTTAAACTCAGTAAATGCTTTTCATTTTTCTAGTTAGGCAATGAAAGGTCCACACCTTTTATTGCCTTGTCTGCATAACCTTGTCTATATAGCGATAGCAATAGCACTTAGACTTATATACCACTTCATAGTGCTTTTACAGCTCTCTCTAAGCGGTTCACAGAGTTAGCTTATTGCCCCCAAGTAGCCGGCACTCTAACCACTGCACCACCGCAGCTCGATATGAGCTCCAGATGGAATTAACATGACTGGAGCCAGTAATTCAACCAGCCACTATCTTGTTCTGTCCTATAGGAAGGACATTATTATTATTATTCCTCATTCACATATTCTAATGGAGCTCCAGAATATATTTGACAGAAGAAGCAACAAAAAAAGTAGAAGAGGTGTAAAAAGACTATCACTCACAAGAGAAATCAAATGAGGCAGATATAAATTTACACCTTAATGAATGAGCATGTGATTTCCACATTTCAGGTTTAGTATTTGGAATCTCCAGGATAGAATAGATTTTTTTTTTGCCAGAAAGTTATTGCAAGGCCAAAGCAGATTAATAATTATGACTCACTATTCTTCCAATTTGGCACAGTGTAACAGAGTTATAAAGAATAGATACAAAGTTATAGAGAATACATTTTAAAATGTCTTAATCAAAAAGTTTGGCACATAGAAGACAGACTGTGTTGTTAATTCTAAGGATTTTCCAAGTCAGAAAATTAAACTCTAAGAATTAAAATGCATACATATGAATTGATCTTTCTTTCTTCCATACATAATTTTTGTGATGCATAAAATTTTCCTAACATTCACATTTATGCTTATATATGAATGATTGTCATGATAAACTATTTATAATACATAACAATGATTATCATGTTTGATGCCAACATGGTATTTGATTTCATATACAGTATTGGCTTGACTTGCATATTGTCTAAGTCAACAATCGGCACATTTCCAGAAAGGAATAAGTAATAAATTGTCTTTGCCTTCTCACAAACACAACAGTGGGGTGTTTAGGACAATCACTGGGTGTTCTAGGTTTACACTACCTCGTTGTATGGATTATATTTGGAACGAAATTGCACCACGTTTGGTGTCATTGGTTTCAATGAAATTGGCTGGTTATTTGCTGGCTTATAAATTGAAATAAGGATATCTAAGGTTAAAATGATTGGAAAAAAAGTGAAAGTGCTGGAACAAAAGAAAAGCTTTTGGGGAAAAAGAGTTGTTTTAAATTGAAATATGTTAACAAATCATTTTGCATAAGAAAAAAAGACAAGCACTGGATTTAGATGCAGCTGGTAATAATTAACAGTATTTCAGGCCAAGAGCTCTGAAGGAAAAGAAGTGGAAAGCTGAACAGAACTGTTCTAGAAGTGAATTTGATCTATTTTCTCTTTAAAATCATCTTTATTTCTCAGTAAATAAAGTCAATTTTCTATACATGCTGCAAGAAAACAAAACAAATTAAAAAAAAAAAACCACAGCTGACTCAAGAGACATGAAACAGAGCTAGGAATGGACACCATATTATTCTGAGTCTTTCTTAGGAGAATCCATAAAAAGACACAATCCAAGGTTATCAATCTCATTTTAAGGGCGAGTGAATAAATGTTTTAAGTTCAAGTGGTCTCTGTGTGCAATCATTTATTGTAGACCCACTGGATGCCATGTGAATGAGCTAAGCATTGGATTTTTCTATCAAAGGAAAAAGAAAATGAGTTCTGATTCCTCTTGCTTTTGGATGAAAAATCGTTTGCTGTAAGTAAGCTTCTACATTTAGGCAAGAAAAACAAAATGCACAGGTACAGTATATATGGTACCTTGCTCAATAGTAGTAACTGTGAGAGGGATCTTGGAGTCCTAGTGGACAACCCTTTAAATATGAGCTAGCAGTGCAGCAGCTTCCAAAAAAGCCAACACAATTCTAGATTGCATAAACAGAGATAGAATCAAGATCCCATGAAGTGTTAATACCATTTTACAATGCCTTGATAAGGCCACACTTGGAATACTGCATCCAGTTTCGGTTGCCACAATGTAAAAAAGATGTTGAAACTCTAGAAAGAGTGCAGAGAAGAGCAACAAAGATGATTAGGGGACTGGAGACTAAAACATATGAAGAACGGTTGCAGGAATTGGGTATGTCAAATTTAAAGAAAAGAAGGACTAGGGGAGACATGATAGCAGTGTTCCAGTATCTCAGGGGCTGCCACAAAGAAGAGGGAGTCAAGCTTTTTTCCAAAGCACCTGAGGGCAGGACAAGAAGCAATGGGTGGAAACTAATCAAGGAGAGAAGCAACTTAGAACTGAGGAGAAATTTCCTGACAGTTAGAACAATTAATCAGTGGAACAACTTGCCTCTAGAAGCTGTAAAGACTCCAACACTGAAAGTTTTAAAGAAGATGTTGGATATCCATTTGTCTGAAGTTGTGTAGGGTTTGCTGCCTAAGCAGGGGGTTGGACTAGAAGACCTCCAAGGTCCATTCCAACTCTGTTATTCTATTCTATTCTATTCTATTCTATTCTATTCTATTCTATTTGGAAAAAAGGATGTCATTCTATTTGCCAGTTTAAAAGGCAGAACCAGTTTATTGGATGTAGTCCTTCCTTTGACTCTGAAATAGCCTACTATATTCATTTTAAAGGAAGATTTATGGAAATTCAATGGTGGTGAATAGTTGCTAGTGGTTTAATGGAGTAGTATTTGAGTAAATCCCAAAATAAAGTGCTGATATTATCAAATTAATACTATACCGGTACTTGTTTTTAATCATAATAATTTGTCATTCATTGGTTAATATATTAATATTAATTGTTTCCTTGAGAATGTGCTTCTAAGAAAGACGTTACAGATATAACTTTTTGGGACAAAGGGTTTTTAAAAAAATGTTTGAGAGAAGAAATAAAGAAACAATTATTCCATGGCTTTTAAATAAGATATTTGACCAAGGTGTGTGTTTATTTGTATATGTAGCCATGCAGATTGTTCCTTTATTATTCCTTTTTAGGAACCATAAGTAAAAGAGAATATTTTTAATCATGGTTTCCTCTTTCTTCCAAACCTTGTAACCTCAATTTCTTAGTTTGGACAAATAAGTATTGATTATAGACTGCCTGATTCAATAGCTTACATCGAGGAATATAATATTTATGCATATTTTGATTTATCAAGCCAAGTTACAATTGTATGAGTTGCTTTGTTCTCAAAAATATTTATTCTGTCCATTTTAATTGTATATAATATGTTAAATCAAAGAATTAACTCACGTTAGAGCTTCCGAATAATTGTAATGCGGAGTAACTCCCAGAAACTTCTGCACTTCTTCCATTACTATAGCTGGGTCATTTCTTAACTGCTGTCCATCGATAATTAGTAACTGGAAAAAGAAAGAAAGAAAGAAAGAAAAAAAGAAAGAAAGAAAGAAAGAAAGAAAGAAAATCAATCAATTCTGGATTCAAGATTTTATAAACAAGAACTTGAAACTCATTTTCAAGTTTTAGAAAGGAAGAGATATACAAATTGAATAAGGTTTAAATCCATTCATATTTATCATCAATTTTAATGATTTGAAGTTTCCTTAATGTTCATTTCGTTACAGGAAATTGAACTGAATTGTAAGCTGCTTGATGCACCAATGGTGACTGAGAAATAAAATTAATCAGTAAGAAAATAAATGTCTTTTGCCTTGAAAAATGTATATGCAGGTTTCAAAATTGCAAACTATAAAAAGGGGCGTATATTCCAATACATAAAATATTAAGACTCTCTGCCTTTCCTCAGGCTTAGGTTTAGGAAACCAATTTGGGATAACATACCAGTTTTATCAACTAGATCACAGGTGTTAAACTTGCTGCGTCATGTTGCTGTCACGTGATGCTTTGTGACATTTTTCCCTTTGGCGGAGCTCGGGTGGCTGTGGCCTGTGCGTGATGCATCTAGCCGAGTTTGACACCCCTGATCTAGATGAAGAATGGCGATTAAGATGGGCAACTTTTAATAATCACAACCAAACAAATCACGCAGATCCATTTTCAGGAATGCAGTTGCCTTGAAAAACATGGAACCACCTGAATAGAATCAGGACAGGAATCGTGCCAGAACTAAGGCAAAGCTTAGTTTATGTAGGGAATAGTGGAAAGCACACAATGTGACTGTGGTGATCCAGCACAAACTATAACACATACAGTTCAAGAAAGCCTCTTCAGGAAATTTCAAGGCACCTGGGATGTTCTCATCGCAGCCACTCCAGAAGCAGATGGTTAGCTTCCTTAGATACTAAATTATAACATCTATTTCACTGCAGTTCAATAGCTCCATATTATAGTGATTTCATTGTGGTTTTATCTTAATTTAATATATTGTATTATGCACATATCTTTATATATATATAAAGACTTAAAAGACCAGTAAGGAGCTCGGGCGGGCGGGCGGGCCCTCTGGAACACTGTACCAGAACGGTATCCAGTGTTCTGGGCAGGCTCCGGAACGCCTGTACTGCGGCGTATTGCCTGCAACCCACCACTGGTATGGATACAGCATGGTTGGGCCATGTTTAGATCAGCTGCAGTCCCTGGAATGCTGGCACCTCTTAATATTCCCTAAATTCTGAAATAACAATTTGCAGGTGAGGTTTTGTTGAAGCAATCAATTGTTCTGGCCCAGAAAAGCAAAACAGCAGCCACCTGTGAGCACTAAAAATGCTCCCTACTCCTTAGATTCTGAATAGTTTGAAACGTGATATTGTTTACCTGATAAGATGGGAAATAAGTTAACCATCTTTCTAGGTGAATGGAATACCATCCAGGTACCAGGCATTTCTTCTGCAGCAACTTAAGTTCTGACGAAGCATGGTGTCCTGCAGTGATCACTTGGTAAAATGTAAATTTTAGAGCAGCTGGGTCTTTGTGAAATCTTTGATGCTGAAAAACAAATGAAAGGATGTCAACTGTAAAGCAAAGTTAGTTTAAGTCCTTCTTCCTTCCTGAATATTTGCTTCCATGCAGATACTGTAGCTGCTTGATTCAAGGCCAAATACGAAGCAAGCATTTTGCTGGATTTAATACTAAGAAGGGTATATACAGATTAACCGTTATAGAAGAGGACAGATGCAAAAGTATATAAAATCTAACACTAATAAAATTGGTTTAAATGTTTTTAAGCATAACAATCTGGAAGACTGATCCTGTTTTTTTTTTTTTTTTTTGTATTTTAATTCTTCAATAAAAAATTAAAAAAATGAAAACAAACCATGCCATTATTTCATTTGATAAGACATTTTATTGTTTGATAGAATCTTATGTTTTCTGTCTGAGTGCTGAGTGCTGAGTGCTTCATGTTTCAAAAAAAAATATTGAGTTGTAGCAGTCAGTTCTCAGTGAGATGACTTACTGCCCAGTAAACATCTGAATTACAAGGAAGGGATCAAAAAGCTTTTCATTGACAGTTTTTAAATCTATCAATTATGGACTTGTCAATAATGATCCTTATGTCTGAGTGTAATTGTGGTACGTAACGAATAACAGAAGCAAATCATCATACCTACCAGAGGTGGGTTTCAAAATCTGGCGCCAATTTCCTTGTGCTCACGCGTGCACGCAGCGCTTCTGCGCATGCGCAGAAGCGTCCGGGTGGGTGGGTGGAGCCTCCCGCCACCCTCACTACCGGTTCGGTCGATCCAGGCTGAACCGGGAGCAACCCACCTCTGATACATACATTTAGAATCTGCATTTTGTTAAAATGTATACCTGATACCAGGAATATGCTCGGTCTGATGGATCAATGAGAATAGTTATGATTTTTGCCTTAGGAATTAAAGAAGCAACTCGTTTAGGGGCGTCTTCCGAATGAAAATAATTGGCACTCTTCTCAAAGAGAAAATCAGTGGTTACATTGGACGGCGTAGGAAAAAATTCCATATACCTACAAAACATGAAAAATATTTTAGTACATATGGGAAAAAAAAGTTATGCTGGGCATATTAAGACTATTTTTCTAGCAAAGCATATCATTTTTGCAAACGTGTACATATCCTGTTTCCTGAAAATAAGACCTCCCCAGATAATAAGCCCAATCGGGCTTTTGAGCACATGCACTAAAATAAGCCCTCCCCTAAAATATTTAAACACATGCGCAGCCAGCAACATGCTTCATGCACACACACCCATGCACCTGCCACCCACACGGAGTGGCCTCACAGAGGCTGTTCCCGCAAACCCTAGCTACTGCACACCACAGAAAGAGTGGAAGGCCCAGCGATGCTAGGGCTGGCAAGAGTGTGCCAGAAACAGAGACAGAATTTCCAGCCCTCTCTGGATCAGCTATCCATGGGCAGCAGGCCAAGATTAAAGGGCCTCCTGCAGCTCAAAAATAATAACACCTCCCCAAAAATAAGGCCAAGCGCTTATTTCGGGGGTCTTGTCTTATTTTCTGGGAAACACGGTCTGTGAAACCAATTACAATTAGAAGATTAGCAACTGATTTTCATTCTGCCTAATTATATTTTCTAAACAGAAAGCATTATATCTTAAGTTAACTTTAGGAGATTTGGATGTGATTTGGTTTGAGTTACATTTAAACTTGTAAGAGCCGAGGTGGCGCAGTGGTTAGGGTGCAGTACTGCAGGCCACTTCAGCTGACTGTTATCTGCAGTTCAGCGGTTCTAATCTCACCGGCTCAAGGTTGACTCAGCCTTCCATCCTTCTGAGGTGGGTAAAATGAGGACCCAGACTGTGGGGGCGATATGCTGACTCTGTAAACCGCTTAGAGAGGGCTGAAAGCCCTATGAAGCGGTATATAAGTCTAACCGCTATATTGTCAAATCCAGCTTTAACTCTGACATCTTTATGACAAAGAAACAGCAAGGGGTTTTACATCAAAATCAACTTGCAACTTTGATATCTTACAAATCTAGTTAGAATGAGTAACGTATATCACAGCTGTGAAATGATACAACCAAAATTTCCATTTGTTTCCAGGGCTCTTGGCATTGATTCAAACAGTATTTACACATTGACTTTACAACTATCCGTATTAAAAGTTAAAAGTCCATGGTATAGAATTTGTCCCCAAAATGAAAATTTTTAAATATTAACATTTGTCTTCCTTTTTAGTAACATTTTCTATTTTCATTTTATGGGTCTTGTAGAAAAATGACTTATGTATATTAGTGAACTTGATATAATAAAAAGTAATTTGTTTAAAACACTATTAAGCTATAACCCACTTTTCATTTTCTAGTAAGTATCGTATTTTTCGGAGTATAAGACGCTCCAGAGTATAAGACTCACCTTAGTTTTTGGGGAGAAAAATAAGAAAAAAAAATCTGCTTCTGCCTACCACTATCCATCGGTATTCATCTGACTACTGTCCTCTGGTCAGCTTCAGCACATTAGCCTGATTCAGCACGAGCAGCTGATTGGCGGGTGAATCAGCCTCCCGGAATACCCCCAATCAGCTGTTCCCAGAGGTGAACTTTAGCAACCGGTTCACTGGTTGTAAGCATGCAAGCTACACATGCATGAACCTCATTGGGGCAGATACGCAGCTTAAAAAATGCAGCTGATTGTCACAAGGCACTCCAGTGAGTACAGCAGGCGAAGCGTGGAACTGGTCCAACAAGGAAGCAGCTGCTCCGGGTTAACATTTTGGCCTCTGTGCCTTGCTTTTTCACCCTACAAAAGCTCAATTTTTGGGGAGATGGTCTGTGGCAATCCCTGCAGCCTGGAACAAGTATAAAACGTGGATGCCGAAGGGTGGCGGCTGGGAGGTGAGTAGGGCTACATTTGGTGTGTAAGACGCACCCAAATTTTCACCCTCTTTTAGGGGGGAAAAGTGTGTCTTATACTCCGAAAAATATTGTCAGTTCACCAAGTTCAGTGAACATTATTTTCTGTAGGGATGGTGTGGAAATTTCAGAGAAGATGCAAAGACGTAAGTTGGTTAAGCTAGATTCAAGGGTATCCATTTGAAAAGAAGTAAGATGTTGATCCACGAAGTTCGAATACCATATACCGCACTATATATAGAAAATATTTATTTGAAATCATGGAAATGTTTGGAAATTTCTATGCAAAAAATAAGAAAAACGTAGCAGTTTTTCACTCTTATTTCAATATGTTGCTTTAATAAATACAGATTTGTTTCTTTTATGAACATTCAGATTTTTGACGGTTCAGATATTTGCATTTACATCACAATAACATGCAGCTGACTTTTTAATTACTTTTTTGAGTCCTTGCACAATTAATGCAATTCATTGTATATTTAGATAGCTATTTTTCCCGTTTCGAAGTGAAAATGGGAAAACTTGCTGCTGAGGACTGAGGACTTATACGGACAGAATTTTTGGAAGAATGGTAAAAGTTCACACCAAGTTGCACACATTAGACATATGACATGTTTGTACTGTGCATAATACAGAATGATTTAGATTTATACTAGTAGCCCATCTTACCAATCAATCCCCCTGTGGTAGTTATTTCTATTAAAGAACTGTACCTCCTCAAAGGTTTTGGGGCTGGGGGAGTTACTGATGATGGAAGGATGCATAATCAGGAACAAATATAAAGCCGTTGTGCCTGCAAAAAGAGTAACAGTCCAAGAGTTGAGTTGACACTTCTGCATTCTGTCAATCAGATCCTTATTTCATGTAGGGTTAAACAGCTCCTTTAGCAAGCATCATCGCATTTACACTAGCAAATAAAACAAAGTAGAAAGCAAACAAAGGATGAAGGCAAATATACGTATCCCAGGACAAGATTGCAAGATCCAATCTCAGTCGGTCATCAGGACCGGAGGTTCCGGATAACCTCTAGTCCAGTGTTTCTCAACCTTGGCAACTTGAAGATGTCCGGACTTCAACTCCCAGAATTTCCCAGCCAGCGAATGCTGGCTGGGGAATTCTGGGAGTTGAAGTCCGGACATCTTCAAGTTGCCAAGGTTGAGAAACACTGCTCTAGTCCAAGGGACCGACCCAGATTGGGGATCTTGCAAAACAAAAGAATTTTAAAGAAAAACAAGCATGTATAAAGAGCTTTCTTTGCTGAACAAAAGTAAGTTTCCTTTGACTAAGTTTTCTTTGATTTTATTTATTATTCAAGCATGGGAAAAGAAATCAAGATGCATTGCTTTAACGTTTCCATCTAAAACATTGCAAAGACACTGAAAGGAAAGAAAAGGATAAAGGATTCAACCCTGGCAAGATGAAGCAATTTGGCTTTTCGCCTCCACCCCAGGCCCTGGAAATATGTCATCGTTGACTCTGGATGAGGGGTGCTCTTTCTGGATGAGCTGGTGTTAGAATTTGGAGGTTCTCCTAGACCAGGGGTGTCAAACTGGTGGCCCTTGTTCTGAACTAGGCTTCCCAAGAGCATGAAGCAAACTCCTTGTCCCGACAAAATTACTGTGAATTCTGCTCATTCACATTCAACGAAGTCTTTTGAGGGAGGATTTACAGTCACAGACCTTATCTGGCTTGGAGAGCTGCCAGGCTGATATCTGCAAAACTTGGCAAGGAGTCTTGGAGAGTCACGAACCAATTAAGCGAACTAATTATCTAATGCAAACTCCATTCCTCTTTTGCTCCTCTAGGAGGGGCCATTCACATCGACCTGTGGCCTTGCTCCCAAGTCGACCCCTGTAGCTATTCCCTTCATCTGGCAACTCTGTGCATGCGCACACTGTGAACAGGCTTCAGCTGTTTGTCTGCCTCACTAATGTCTGACTGTGAAGGCAGCTGATAAGTGGCATATGGCTCTGCCCCCTCTCTGCCTCAGACACAGAGCCCTCATCAGAGCCTTTCCCAGACTCCAGGACTGGCCCATGTTCCTCCCCAACCTCTTCACAGTCTGAATCTACTGCGAGCTCCACTGGCTGCTGGTGGGCTACAACAGATGCGTCACGCGCAGGCCACATCCACCCCAGCTCCGCGAATGGGAAAAATATCATAAAACATCACATGGCATCATGACGCCGCGAATTTGATACCCGTGTCGTAGCCCATAGCTTTTGCTTAAGAAGTAGGTGCCAGTATGGTTGTGATTTGAAGAACCATACCATGCATGCCACAGCCCAAAGAAGGCAAGGCAAGGATCCATTGGAGTTTCAGGATCCATTAGGGATGCACTGATATGATGATGCTCCCATCCAATTAAAAAAATAATTTTAAAAGTCCAAATATTTTGGCTTTACATATCTTGGGAGATGGAGTTATGACAGCCTGAAAAAGATATTTGAACCCAAGCCACATGCTTATATTCTTGATTGACGCCCTATATAAAGTTTTTACCAGTTTTTTGTGGTCCAATAACCAGGAATTTTGGTAAACGGTCACAAGTTTTTTCTTTTGACCAGATATCTCTGTGTCGTTTGTCATCACAAGGATTCTAATGGAGAGAAAAAGCAATTTTATATTAGTTTATGGGTTTTTTTTGGTCACTAATCTATATGCAGCACTGAAGAAAATACAGGAGCCAAATGCATCTAGTGAACAATAAATCTTAACTTATGAATCTGTGAAAAATGAAAAATGAATAATGCTATTAATAATATCATCCCTTTATAATTAAAATCTGGATTTATTTTATTTTAATCTAATTATAATCCATGCCTTATTTTTATTAGGATGTTAGAACAGTGATGACTAATGTTTTCCAGACCAAGTACCCAAAGTGCGCATGCGAACCCCCAAAATGCAATGTGCATGTGCCCCCGGATGTGCCCTGTGCATTTGTGCACCCCCACATGCACCCCGTGCATGTGCCCCCCACATGCGCCCTACCCTCCCACATGTGTCTCATCCCCTGCATGCACGGTAGAGACCTGGGTCAGCAGGAGACACATGCCCATGCGCGGCGGAACTGAACTGGGGAGACAGCTCGCATGCCCACAGAGAGGGCGCTGCGTGCCACCTCTGGCACATGTGCCATAGATTTGCCATCACGGTACTAGAATATTTATCTTTCCCACATACATGATACTGTCTTAATATTTAAGATATTAAATATTAAACTCTAATATTTAAAGCTTTGATTTTTTAAAAAAGTATTTAGAGTTACACAAAGATATATGATATAGTGGGTTCTTCTGATACATCTGCCTTCTGTAAAGTATACTTTTAGATATGTTAGAACTCGTGGCACGACAAAACCGCGCTCGACTAAAGCACGCCCGATTAAACCGCGTCGCCGACGTCATCAACAGGGCGACAACAGCAAGCGCGGAGAAAGAAGGGCGCTTTAAATAGCGCTTTGAAAGCAAGCTGATTCAACTTAAGGTAAGGGTTAGGTTTAGGGTTAGGTTTAGGTTTAGGGTTAGGTTAAGGGTTAGGGTTAGGTTTAGGGTTAGGTTTAGGATACGGTTTAGGGGGGTTAGGTTTAGGTTTAGGTGTAAATTTTAGGTTTAGCGTTTACAGCGTGCTTTTTTCTCCGCGCTGTCGTCGCGCTGTGATGATGTCAGCTACGCGGTTTCGTCGAGCGCCCTTTAGTCGAACGCGGTTTTGTGGTGGAACCGTTAGAACTTCCATTTTTGGACATGTCACCTAAGTGGAGCAATGTCAAAGTACCCGGACTGTGTATATTTTAGAAGACTGAAAGTAACACTGCTATTGTAATGCTCTTCTTGCATGAAGATTTCCTTAGCTCAAAGACTTTGTTTAAGATGAATTGTTTTTTACTATGACTAACAACAACTACGGGTGACATGATAGCAGTATTTGACGGGCTGCCCAAAAGAAGATGGGGGTCAATTTATTTTCCAAAGCACCAGAAGGCAAAACAAGAAACTAAACAAGGAGAGGAGCAATCTGGAATTAAGGAGAAACGTCCTAACCAGTGGAATAGCTTGCATTCCGATGTTGTGGTTGCACTGGAGGCTTTTGAGAAGAGGCTGGACAGTCACTTGTCTAAAATGGCCTAGGACAGTGATGACTAACCCTTTTCCCATTGTGCACCAAAAGCGGGAGGGGAGGGTGGGGGGTCACACACACTTGTGTTGGGGGGGTCACACACGTATGCACAGGGGGGATTGTGCGCGCGTGTGCCCACACCCATAATTCTATGCGCCCTACCTGCACATGTGCATGCACAACCCCCCTTGTGCATACGTGTGTGACCCCCCCAACACAAGTGTGTGTGACCCCCCACCCTCCCCTCCTGCTTTTGGTGCACAATGGCATGGTGGATCTGTTTTTCGCCCTCCCCAGGCTCCAGGGGCTTTCTAGGAGCCTAGAGACAGCGTGTCAGGGCTGCTTCACTTAATAACCAAGAAAGAAACCACTCAACTCCATTTTGCAGAATTAAGAGTACTTTTACTGGTTATAAGTAGATAGTAGCTAAGCAAAGCTGGATCTGAGATAAAAGCGCGCGCAAGCATAGATATCAATGTATGACTCATTCCCCTCCCCTTGGTAACCTCAGCCCATAGTCCAATCCAATTACTCCACAGGTGACATGTGGGAGACATCTTCAAAAACCATCATCAGGTTGGTATGCCGGACAGTTGGCCTTGGCGGGAAACTCCTCTCCCTGCCACATGTGCAGTAGATGGTGAGAACAACTCCCTTCTTACAGTCCCTCCTGTACAGAATATTTCCCACACCCAAATACCATGTCCCCCTCCTCGTTTCAATGGCAGCCGAAAAGCAAGCAGCAAAACAGAGGCTGACATCGCAAAAACGACCTCCCCTGCCCTCCGCAGGCCCTCCAGAGGCCAGAAACGGCACATTTCCTGACTTCCGGTTTGCATATGGGGCCGTTTTTCGCCCTCCGGAGGCTTCAGGGAAGCCTCTGGAGGGCAAAAAATGGCCGAAAATGAAGGGCAAAATCAGCTGGCCAGCGCACACATACACACTGGAGCTGATAGGGCAATGCCTTGTGTGTCCTAAGAAATGCCTCCGTGTGCCACCCGTGGCACACAAAGCCATTTCTTGATTGATTGATGGAACCACAGAATACTACTGCATTTTTCACATTATGTTGTCGTATTTTCAATATTCAATATTCAAAGCTTGTAGTCAAGCACTTTATTCTTTGTCATGTACATATTATATACTTTCCATCAATAAGGTTTGATTACATATGTTAAATTTAACATTTGCACCAGGTAAAATGACAGGACTCTTGCAGTGCAAGTCTTACCTGCCATAGTGGGTCCTTTTGTTCTGGAAACAGTTCAAAGTATTTGTGAGCCAGCTGAAGTGGAGGTAGAGTCTGAAGCTTCAGGTTAGTCCAACTTTGAACAAAATTGGCCAGCTTGACAAAGGTGTATAAACCCAGCCGGTCATTGCCATAATTAGACAGGTGAGTCATAAAAATACTGATCTTAAAGACAAAAAGAAACATTTAATTCTATCACTAGATGGCAGTAAAGTAACATGGGAAACTCGATTGCTTTTTAAACTGAGCTCCATAAGAACAAGGCACTAGGCTTTTTCCTATTACTTAACACTTACGGTTATTAGTGATCAATCAGTTCAAATATCATGGATGATACTATTTTTTTCCCCATTATCTGAAGTAGCCCAACAGGATGCACAATAAATATTAAAAATAACACTCAATAAACATAAGTCCAAATAATAAACTAAACAATAAAGGAAGGAGAGGAGGAGAGAAGAAAGGAGGGAAGGAAGGAAGGAAGCAGGGAAGGAGGAGGGAAGGAGAGAAGGAGAGAAGAAAGGGGGAGGGAAGGGGGGAAGGGGGAAGGAGGGAGGGAAGGAAGGAGGGAAGGAAGGAGAGTAGGAGAGAAGAAAGGAGGGAAGGAAGGAGGGAAGGAAGGAAGAAGAAGTAGGAATGTTGTAAGATAAGATGGAGTTATGGGATGGTAAGAAAGCAATTTCAAGTATATTGTCAACTGTAGGGGGAAAATTGTTATCAATACATATTATTAATAACAGTTATGAGATCATATAATTGTGAATGTATATATGAAATTAATAAAATTTTCAAAAATTTTTTAAAAAAATAAACAATAAAAACAATGTGGAGTATTTATGCATTCATTTTAAAGGCTCATTTTAAACTCATCTGCAAGCCACTTAATCACTTTTGACCACGATCATTGCATATTAATTGGCAGCATGGATGACAGTCATGTATTGTATTATATTATTATTTTTGTTGTTGACTTAGTATATCATGAGCTATCAATGTCTATAACTGGTTAACAATAGAGCAAGAATGAAATCAACACATTTAATGTACTTAAAAGAACAAAACTAATACAACTGAGTAAAACAATTTATTAATCAAAATGAACTAACAATAAAGCTCATTCAAAACGATATTGGATAAAGATAAGAAAGTGGTTAGAGGAAATAATTAAACAACCATGATTAAAATTAAATTAATTAAATAATTAAAACCAGAGTTTTTTTTACTTGGCATATCAACCAAAAATTACAGCAAAAAAAAACCCCAAACCCTCCAATATCTAATGCTACGTGTAATAACAACTGCCAGACTTGTTTTTGCAAAAAATTGGGGAAAAAAGAAATATACCCTGTGAGAAAATGGTGATAAAGAAAATTTTAGAATGCACCGAGATGGATAGGTTGACAATGGAGATAAAAGATAAGAGGAGAAACTGAATATTATTTGATTTGGAATACATGGTACAATGGGTTAGGTAGTAGATACAAAGATTAGGAAATTAACAAGGAAAGATGATTAACGAATTAGAAAATAGAAATAAGTATAAATATAAGGATAGATGAAGAATATGTTATATTATAGTATGAAGATGTGATAAAATGTAATATATACATTATAAAATGTAAAATGTAAAAAGTATTTAGAATAATTACACATTGTATACATATTAGCAAATATAAATGAATATTTATAAAATAAAGAAAACAGTTCAATAAAAACTATTTAAAAAAAAAAACATTGCCGCCCTCAATTTTTTTAAGGGGATGCTTTCCAAAGAACTGGGCAACAATACAAATAGATTAAGCTAAGCAATATAACTTTAAGACTAAGGATTTTCTCTGTTTCGCTCTGTAGTTCTTGTTCTCAGTGTTTTTCAAAATAGGGGCCCTTAAGATGTGTGGACTTCAAGTCCCATAACTCCCCAGCCAGGCTTTGGAGTAAACCCTTTATTATTCTCTAATGATGAAGAGAAACACACCGTTCCTCAACTGAATGCTAAATTTATATTTATGTTGAGAAGAAAGAAATTTCTTTTTAGGGAAAGAAATCGTCTTCCACATACATAACATTTTCTTTTTTTTAAAAATATGTTTAGCCCTGAAACCATAAGCAGACCAAAACCTGAACTGTTATTTTTGAAGGTACTAGACAGGAAAATTTCCCGATGGAATATAAACTTGATTTTTTTTTTACAGCCACCTTTAGTTTTTACTCCTTTGTGACCTCTGACATTTATAATGTCAGTTGCACAATTCTTTTTCTACCGACACCTTTAGCATTGCACTAAAAGAAGAAGCGCAACAGAAACTGAAAAGGTTAGTAGTTCAGATAAAATAGACATTATTTTTTCCCCAAAGGGAATTTCATTGTAGTCCTCAGAATGCTATAGAATAGAAGCACTTTCTTCTTCTTTTAAAGTGAAGTGTATAAAGCTGGCTTTGGGTTGCAAGCAACAATAAAAACATCAAGAACTGAGGAGAAATTTCCTGACAGTTAGAACTATTAACCAGGGGAACAACTTGCCTCCAGAAGCTGTAAACACTGGAAGTTTTTAAGAAGATGTTGGATAGCCATTTGTCTGAAGTGGTGTAGAGTTTCCTGCCTAAGTAGGGGGTTGGACTAGAAGACCGCCAAGGTCTCTTCCAACTCTGCTATTCTATTCTATTCTATTCTATTCTATTCTATTCTATTCTATTCTATTCTATTCTATTCTATTCTATTCTATGGAGAGAACCAACTTAGAACTAAGGAGAAATTTCCTGACAGTTAGAACTATTAACCAGGGGAACAACTTGCCTCCAGAAGCTGTAAACACTGGAAGTTTTTAAGAAGATGTTGGATAGCCATTTGTCTGAAGTGGTGTAGAGTTTCCTGCCTAAGTAGGGGGTTGGACTAGAAGACCGCCAAGGTCTCTTCCAACTCTGCTATTCTATTCTATTCTATTCTATTCTATTCTATTCTATTCTATTCTATTCTATTCTATTCTATTCTATTCTATTCTATGGAGAGAACCAACTTAGAACTAAGGAGAAATTTCCTGACAGTTAGAACAATTAACCAGTGGAACAACTTGCCTCCAGAAGCTGTAAACACTGCAAGTTTTTAAGAAGATGTTGGATAACCATTTGTCTGAAGTGTTGTAGGGTTTTCTGTCTAAGCAGGGGGTTGGACTAGAAGACCTCTAAGGTCCCTTCCAACTCTGCTATTCTATTCTATTCTATTCTATTCTATTCTATTCTATTCTATTCTATTCTATGGAGAGAACCAACTTAGAACTAAGGAGAAATTTCCTGACAGTTAGAACAATTAACCAGGGGAACAACTTGCCTCCAGAAGCTGTAAACACTGGAAGTTTTTAAGAAGATGTTGGATAACCATTTGTCTGAAGTGGTGTAGGGTTTCCTGCCTAAGTAGGGGGTTGGACTAGAAGACCTCTAAGGTCCCTTCCAACTCTGCTATTCTATTCTATTCTATTCTATTCTATTCTATTCTATTCTATTCTATGGAGAGAACCAACCTAGAACTAAGGAGAAATTTCCTGACAGTTAGAACAATTAACCAGGGGAACAACTTGCCTCCAGAAGCTGTAAACACTGGAAGTTTTTAAGATGATGTTGGATAACCATTTGTCTGAAGTGTTGTAGGGTTTCCTGCCTAAGCAGGGGGTTGGACTAGAAGACCTCCAAGGTCCCTTCCACCTCTGTTATTCCATTCCATTCCATTCTATTCTATTCTATTCTATTCTATTCTATTCTATATACTTTTTCAGAAAGCTGTCGCCCCTAAAAAAACCAAAACTTTAATCCGGTCAGTAAACAATATGTTCTTTTTAAAAAAATATTTTTTTATTATTTTTTTAAGTTATACATTTATATTGTGTGTGAACAGAGTTGGTTCTGGCTATCATTTATATTAATCCAATTCACAGTAACAATATTAATAATCTCTATCACATTTCTCAAACATAAGCAATCCTTATTATATTGATCAAAGATATACATTCAAAAAATGCCTAACTCCCCATCTTTATCTCTAGAATGCTTTAACTATTTTCTAAATAGTGAAAAATTTGGCCTTCTAAAGAGCATGCACTTATTCCCAGACCAGGATCAACTCAGGCTTTCTACATGTTTCTACAATTTCTACAGGTGTCTAATCCTGGAAAGCTTCAATTTGTCCAGAATGCAGCAGTGTGAACAATTATGTGTGTACATTAGTACTCTCACTGTAGATATTTGATTCATGAGTTGCATTAGCTCCCAGTAGACTTCTGAGGATAATTCAAGATGCTTATTGATACCCATAAAGTCCTTTATGGCAGGGGTTTTATTTGAAGTACCCCGCCCCTTTCCCCAGTTGTATCTACATACCCCATGAGACCATGCAAAAGGGCAATGGTCAAAGTCTTGTTGATTATGAAGTATCACTGGGAGCGATGCAGGAAGCATGCCTTTTCTGTAGCAGCATTTTGTTTTCTGCAAAATCCTTAAGACAAGGCTTAACTTTGAGGCATTGGTCAGGAGGTTGAGCTCAGTGGTTGTATGAAAGTATTGTTTGATTGGCTTAGTTTGATGGCCATTATTGTTTTGTTGGGTTTTCAGTTTGCTTTGTAATGATATTTTTGTTGTGGTCCTCCAGTGGCCAGGAGAGCTGGCAGCAGATTTGGAGAGTGAGGAGATTGGGGAGGAACATGGGCCAGTCCTGGAGACTGGGGAAGGCTCTGATGAGGGTTCTGTGTCAGAGGCAGAGAGGGGGCCAGAGCCGTAAGCCAGTTATCAACTGCCTTCAGAGTCAGGCATCAGTGTGGCAGGCAAACAGCTGGAGCCTGTTCCCAGTGCGCGCATGCACAGAGTTGCCAGACGAAGGGAACAGCTAAGGAACTTGGGAGTAAGGCCAAAGGTGGACGATGAATGGCCCCTCCCAGCAGAAATAAAAGAGGAGTGGAGTTTGCATGAGACAATTAGTTACTTAATTGGTTCATGACTCTCCGAGATTCCTTGCCAGGTTTTGCAGATATTGGCCTGGCAGCTCTCCAAGCAAGATAAGGTCTATGACTGTAAATCCTAGCTTGAACAACTTTGCTGGATGTGAATGTGAATTAATAAAAGGGTTTTTTTGTCAGGACAAGGAATTTGCTTCATGCTCTTGGGAAGCCTAGGTCAGAACAGTATCTAGCATTTTTCCGGTTCCATATCCAATTGCAGGAGAAAATTAGTTCACTTAATTAGTGTGAAGATTTGTTTGTGACTCTCAGAGACTCTGCCCACAGCCTGGAGTTCGATCCTGATGGAGCTCAAGGTTAACTTAGCTTTCCATCCTTCTGAGCTCAGTAAAATGAGAACCCATATTGTTAGGGGCATTTTGCAAATGATGCTGGCATTGTAAACTGCCCACAGAATGCTATAAAACACTATGGGGCAGTTTATGAGTCCAAATACTAATTGTATTTGCAAGTACTAATTTATTTCATAAGGTTGTATTGTGGGGATGAAAACGGAAGCTCTATATTTTAAATTTTACCAAAAATATAAATGAATAAAATCATTTTCCTTTCCCCATCCCTCCATAAGGTTGTCCTTGTTTATTTGGGGAAAATAATTATTTCAATTTGTGTTTTATGTACTGATACTACTATTTGCTAAATGTGGATGCATATTGAACTATATGTGTAGAGTTGGCAGATGAAGGGAACAGCTAAAGAACAGGGAATGACTTGACAGTACGGCCACAGGTGGACGGTGAATGGTGAATGGCCCCTCCCAGAGAAAATAAAAGAGGAGCGAAAGGGGAGTGGAGTTTGCAGGAGACTATTAGTTCACTTAATTGCTTCCTGACTCTCCAAGACTCCTTGCCAAGTTTTGAAGATATCAGCATGGCAGCTCTCCAAGTCAGATAAGGTCTTTGACTGTAAATCCTCCCTTGAAAAACTTTGCTGGATGTGAATGAGCAGAATTGACAGTAACTTAATAAAAAGTGTTGTTGTTTTTTTCAGGACAAGGGAGTCTGCTTCGTGGTTTGGGGAAGCCTAGATCAGAACTATTTTTATTGTGTTAATGCCCAAAATTATTTTATGTGAGATGGGTAGACATATACTGTACATCCAGTTAATCACCGTAAACATCAAGAATGGAACTAATTTAACTTCCATGATGAGGAATTCTAATATGACGTGCTATGGCGAAGGAGATTTTGTTTCACACTCCTTAACAAATTCATTCAGGTATCTTAGGCACAGAGCACCTTAATATGGGCTAAAACTAATGTGGAATGTTATTCATTCATGGCCATTAGGTCTTTGGATTCTAAAGTAACATTACAAGAAGTATGAAAAATATATAGTATTCTTGCCTGAATTTTACAATTGAACTAATTATACTAATTTTTTTTATATTGCATTCAGAATTGTGAAACATTGGCAGTAATAATTCCCTTTTTAAAAATAAAACCGACCACTAATTAACTAAAATAAGTCAGTTATAGGAAACGGTGGAGAAGCAAAGTTAAATTGGCCTTAAGCTATTCTACCAGCACTTTCTCAAGTTATTCAACATCTTCCTGACATATTTTTTCGTCCTCAGCCTAATTGTGGCATTAAAGTCACATCACATTTTGCTTAATGTGCACAAAGAACAGAAGTAATGTCATATAACCCTTCAAGGTATTTTTTTTAATGAAATAATTGATGTTTAAAGATTCATTCATGGGCTGGAAACAAAAATCTATTCAATTAAATATAACTAAGTTATTTTAGATGCAGAACAAATGTTTACAGGCCACAAGAGCATGTTTAACTTCCAGACCATCTATTTTCCAATTAATTTGGCATTGTGTGCACTGTGTAAAGTCCCTTATTTTGCCATCCTATTACTCAAAAGAGTTCCATCTTAGGTATTCAGAGACTTAGCAACAGCTGCTCTTGCTCCATTAGACTTACAAAGTGACAGAATAATGAATTAGTCTTCTAGCTATGCTTGAATATATTTGCCTAAATTGGTGACAGGAATTCATTTTTTAAAGATGGATAACAGAAAACACAGCGCTCGATGCCTGAGGATAAAAGAGAGCTGTTTTCGCCTGCATTCCCTACTGACAGCTCTATGGTTCACAACTATTGGATATATCTAATGATAAACAGACATGGATAATCCCTTTCACAAAAGGGATTGAGTTACCTCATGAGTTACCTCATACAAACAATTCTTATTTTATTTTATTTATTTATTTTGTCAAGCATGAATTAAATTATATATATATATATATATATATATATATATATATATATATATATATATATATATATATATATATATATATATATATATATATATATATATATATATATAATCTATCTATCTATCTATCTATCTATCTATCTATCTATCTATCTATCTATCTATCTATCTATCTATCTATCATCTACCTATCTAAGATTTTTACAACCCCTGGTAAGCCCCAATTATGGGAGGAAGCTAACTGCTTCCATCATCTGTCAATCGGCTCGTCACAAGAGTTCATCACGACAGAAACCCAATATTTTTACTGTTGCCTTTGTTATATTTGTGTTTTTTTATTTCTGCTGATAAATAAATAAAGGGAGACTAGTATAGATCTATTTCAAGCTATTTAGCTCTCATCAGCTAGCCCAGTAAGGGTATGGCTAGCTGATGAGAGCTAAATAGCTTGAAATAGATCTATACTAGTCTCCCTTTATTTATTTATCAGCAGAAATAACCCCCTCACACACACACACACACACACACACACACACACACACACACACACACATACATACATACATACATACATACATACATACATACGATTATGAATACATGAAATGGATACAAATACAAGGGAATATTAGGACAGGGGACGGTAGACACTTCGATGCACTTATGCACACCCCATAAAGACCTCTTAGGAATGGGGTGAGGTTGACCGTAGACAGTCTTAAGGTTAAAGTTTTGGGGGTTTGGGGAAGAAACCACATTGTCAGATAGTGCATTCCAGGCATTGACAATTCTGTTACTGAAGTCGTATTTTCTGCAATCAAGTTTGGAGTGATTTACTCCAAGGTGGCGCAGTGGTTAGGGTGCAGCACTGCAGGCCATTTCAGCCGACTGTTATCTGCAATTCAGCGGTTCTAATCTCACCGGCTCAAGGTTGACTCAGCCTTCCATCCTTCTGAGGTGGGTGAAATGAGGACCCAGACTGTGGGGGCGAAATGCTGACTCTGTAAACCACTTAGAGAGGGCGGAAAGCCCTATGAATCGGTATATAAGTCTAACTGCTATTGCTATTACCATAAGTTTTATCTATGGTGAGCGCATGTGTTGTTGTGGTTGAAGCTGAAGTATTCATTGACAGGTGGGACATTGTAGCATATAATTTTATGTACTACGCTTAGGTCGGATCAGAGACGGCGACGTTTTTACAAGAAAGCATACAAATATTTTTAAGGATGGAGCAACAATTACTTTATAAAATACTGAAAACCATTTATGGGCTTTTTTTTGGCTGAAAATGGATAAAAATGAATTGGTGATTTGGGGATTTATTAATCACAGGAAATCCCTTTCTTTGCGGGAAGAAGGAAACCATGATATGTAATTTGGGATGTTGGAAATGGTAATTACCATGTTTGTAACTGCTGCAATGAGCATCTGAAATGTCATGTTTAGATATATTTTGTTCTCTCACACTTTTTTGATTGTTTCATATATATTTTTTTCTGTTTTCAACTTTTTCTTTTATGTCCCAAAGTTTTCTAATACAAAGTTACATTAAAGAAAACACGTATTTTTAAATGTTGTTTTCAATCTGGGCCCTCCAAACAATGGAACTGTGCAAATCCCTAGTAACAGCATCCTATATGGGTTCAGGGCTTGTCGGTAGATAGAGACACAACATATGCTGACTGAAGTCTTTATCTAAGAGCCAAAGAAACAACTGGATTGTCAATTTTCTCCTACAATAAATTGATGGTGCTTTTGTCATGGCTCACCAAAGGTCAAAGACAGAAAAGAACATAATGCATTATAATCATATACACACTTATGCAGTGGTAATATCCTGTCAAGTAGCCTTCCCATAGGATCCAGTAACAATGGCGGTGGTAATCATTGTTTTCATATTGTGTGGCAGCAATGATTATGATAATAATAATAATAATAATGTTTTATCACGTACAGTTTATTATTAAAGATATCAAATTTCATGATGATTTATAACACCAACGCATAGCACTTACAACCCATATAATACAACAATATGTATAATACAGTATCCATAGTAACTATAAACATTAAAATGGCTGTGGTTAAAGCTGAAACCACCTCAGTAACAGTCACATCTTAACCTGTCGCTCTAAATTAATACTTCACAGTGGAATACACAGTCTGACGTGGATAACATATCAGCAAAACAAAGTTCAAATCCCAAAGGTCCTTTGAAATAATTTGTCTTTTCTGCATTCTAAAAGGACAACGATTGGGGGTAGGGGTGGTAATAACTACAAGGAGGCTTTTGTACAATGTTGTACAAAAAGCATCCTTTTTTTGCCTCAGAAATTTCCTCTGTTGTATCCATTGGATATGTTCATTCTGACTGAAGAAGATGGTCCCCAAGGTTGCTGTCAACTCTGAAACTGACCGGGCTGATGCCATTTTTCTCCTGCCTCATAGTTGCCACGAATGTTGAAGGGGGGAAAGGAGAGGGGGGGAGAAGATACACTGGTCAAAGCAAAAAAGTTTTCCTTTGGGAACCAAGGTCATCCCAACAGGATGGCGGAGGAGTGGCCGAGAAACCTCTAAACGACCTTCACTAGACAACGTGATCGATGACACCTGGGAGGACTCTATCTGCCTCGGAGTTCTGCTTTCAGTGGATGCATTACTCGGGACGCTGACAGTTGCTTGAGGTGAAATTACATTGTAGGTCAAAACTAGAACTAGAATTATAGTCACAAGCTTATCAGCAATCCATATATGGCCATGATGATGAACCTATGGCAAGTCACCAGATCAGTTCCACCACGCATGCAAGTGTGCCTCTCACTGGCCAGCTGATTTTCAGGTCTCTGCTGCACAGGCGGGAGATGTGCATGCATGCGCAGGGGGAGGGGGTCATGCACATATGTGTGGGGGGGGTGGGGGAGCGAAGGCTTCGGGGAGGCCTTATAGGCCCAAAATGGGGCATGGAGTTGCAGTGTGCCCCCGCGGCTCACTTTTGGTCATGCACATGCGCAGGGGGAGTGCAGGGGGGTCATGCATCCATCACACAGAGCGCATTGCATTATGGGTGTGGGCACGAACGTGCGCAGTTGTATGCACGATTTCGGCATGTGAGGAGAAAAAGGTTAACCCTCTCTAATATAAAAGCATCTCTCTTGTAATGAGACATCAATCAGTTCTTGGATCTCATCTCTAATCCCCACCTAAGAAGCTAAGTGGAACATGGATCCCGCCTGGAGTGACAGAATCTCTATTAACTCTGCAATATATTTTCCTTTCTACCATATCTCTCCATGCAGATTCAAGGATAAGACAAATCTAATTATTTTTATCAGCAGCGTATTCTGCAATTTGGTCACATAATGCCAGGTGGGAGATTTATTTGCTAATCTCTCCTCTTGAGAAAGTCCACAAACTTTAACAAGGCTGCTAGCTGACACCTGTCAATGCAGTAACAAAAAAGCATTAATTGCACATGTTTTATCATCATGATCTAGCCCTGAACATACAGGAACAGAGTAAGAAGCCACACTGGCTGTTATATCTAGAGTATGAGTTTCAGGCAGTAATGTGGTGGTAAATTTTTAACAGGCGGTATATTCCAGTGCCTCAGGCCTCATCAATAGTGCTGATCCATTTTGCTGTCATGCTGGGCCATTAGATGCCAAACAGCTGATCAGACACTAGATATTATGCTCTGCTCTGCTCTCAGATGCCTTGTAACCTGCCAGACAAATTTAACAAGCAACTTTTGTGAGGTGTACAGGCTGAAACATCTGCCTAGAAAGGAGTAATGGGCCTACAGATTTAGAGCTGCCTGAATATATGTATATGCTGTATATACATACAGTAGGGGACAGGCTTAGGAAGAAGAAATAGTGCAGAATAATTCAAAGTTTTTGGAAAAAGTAGAAAGACTGGCAGTGGGTGGCTGGGAAGACGAGGCAAAAATACTAGGAACTCAGAGATTACTAACATTGGAAGGCTGAATTCTAGAAAATCAAATTGTCATTATAGAAAATACCCAGAAGCTTAGTTCCGCTTCCAAATGATTTTGGAAGTGTGCAGGTACAACAAAAATATATGGAAAATCTCCAATTTACCAGGCTTGTTACCAAAATAGCAATAGCAATAGTACTTAGACTTATATACCGCTTCATAGGGCTTTTAGCCCTCTCTAAGCAGTTTACAGAGTCAGCATATCGCCCCCAACAATCTGGGTCCTCATTTTACCCACCTCGGAAGGATGGAAGGCTGAGTCAACCTTGAGCCGGTGAGATTTGAACTGCCGAACTGCAACTAGCAGCCTGCAGTACTGCACTCTAACCACTGCGCCACCTCGGCTCATTCATTAAAAGCAAAAGCAAAGGTAAGAGAGTCACATGTATGCAGGAATAATGAAAAGACCATCCAAGGAAGACAAGAGGGACAAGAAGAAGTCTAATCTATCAGATTGATTCAGGTTGGTACACAAATCCAATTTCCTGACCTACTCTTGGCAAGAATTGCAAGAACATCATTCATTCAAACCTGTTTGTATGACTGGCTCTAAATTCCTGGAATTATAGAATTTAAAAGCACTCCAGTACAAGTTGGGGTTAGAGTAATTATTGTAAGTTATTTGTACTAGATAATCTTATATTTAAATGACAATGTGAATATAAACAAAATGCACACCAAGAGGGCGTGATTGATATTAAGTTCCAAATAAACGGATCTTAAAAATCCTGTCTTGAATCTAATGCTCAGCACTCAGAAAAGCATAACATTCTTAAAAGATTCCAATTGCAGTAACTTATACTTCAAAATGTATGAAACAGATGTCTAATATGTTTGAAAAGATTTCATGTATATGCTTCATGCATGAAGGCAGGACAAGAAGCAATGGAGGGGGACTAATCAAGGAGAGAAGCAATTTAGAACTAAGGAGAAATTTCCTGAGAGTTAGAACAATTATTCAGCGGAACAACTTGCCTCCAGAAGTTGTGAATGATCCAACACTGGAAGTTTTAAATAAGATGTTGGACAACCATTTGTCTGAAATGGTATAGGTTTTTCTGCCTGAGCAGGGGGTTGGACTAGAAGACTTCCAAAGTCCCTTCCAACCCTGTTATTCTGTTATCCTAAAATATCTTCTTATAGATGTCACATATAAACTTGGCAATATAGGTTTAATCTCTAGGTACTTAATTCAACTTTTTGGAGGAAAACTCAAGAGACAAAAAATCTTTATGAGACAAAAATGTCATCCAAAAGAGCTAATTGTCTGCCCGCTGCAGTCTAAATATATCAGGAAGGTTGGTATTTTTCCAAGACTTCTTCCTGCCTTTTCAAATTAACCAATACTTAATGGGTTCCTAAGGGCCCCTGGATGGTTATTTGTTTACATAATGGCCATCTCTAACCCAGGAGTCAATGGTCAGAGCCTTATGACTGAGCTGTGAATTAACTTCCTGAAGTAGAGCCGAGGTGGCGCAGTGGTTAGGGTGCAGTACTGCAGCCACTTCAGCTGACTGCTAGTTCTGCAGCTCAACGGTTCAAATCTCACCGGCTCAGGGTTGACTCAGCCTTCCATCCTTCCGAGGTGGGTAAAATGAGGACCCAGACTGTGGGGGCGATATGCCGACTCTGTAAACTGCTTAGAGTGGGCTGAAAGCCGTATGAAGCGGTATATAAGTCTAACTGCTATTGCTAAGTAAGCAGGGATGATTAAAATAATTTTTCCTATCTGGTTCCCTGCAGATCTTTTAAATCCTGCTGCTTCATAAATTGACAAGTTGAAGTCCATCTTATCTAGAGGACACTAGACTGATAAAGGTTGAAATAAAGGTTTTCCGTAGGCATTGTTTGGTCTGAAATTGCTTATCTGATTGTTGTCTGGACCATTGGTATTCAGATATGGGAATATATTCTACCAGCATCCATATACAGTACAGAAAGGCATTTCAAATATTTTCATTGCAGTATTTTTCCAACTGTTACAAAATTACAGATAAAACCCAGACATGAAAAATGATGACAACGTTTTTCCCCCAGTATCTACACAAAAATATTTAGCAAAAGATTCCGAGGACAACAGAATTGTGGTGTCTTCAGTTAGTTTACAGTGATAAATCACTATTGAGATTAAGGCATGTAAAGTGTTTTGCAGGAAACAAATTATTGTTCAGAAACTGCTATATTTGACTGCTCGCTATTTTGAGGAGAAACCAACTATGGCTAGAAAGCATTGAAATCAAAATCAAAGCAGAATACATGTATGCAAAAATACCACCCGTGTATTTACTGGGATCTAACAGGAATTTTTTTTTTATCAACATCAGCAGAAATTGCAAATAGGTTATTATTAACTTCATTTCAAATTTCCTTCCAAACTTTCTTGAGGATTAAAATGAAGGCAGTGACAGAACTAAGTGACAGAACTAAGTATGTCAGAAACATTATATAATTATATAAATCCAAATACTTTATCAGCATACAACATTCAAAAAGTTCGATTTAACAAAAGGAAATAATATCTGGATCTCACATTTTATTTTTTAGATAATTAAATGTTTGCTATTAAGTTGAACCCTTACTGAAATGATCTTTATGCTGTGAAAGCATACTTTGTGTCATTCCTTTAAAAATATTCCTTTGCTTATAGGTTCTGAATGAGGGAGATGTTTAATATGGATTACTTGTGCAGCAAACATTTTGAACCAACACATTGTACCTGTTGATTCAAAATGTTTGCTGCACAAGTAATCCATATTAAACATCTCCCTTAGAAGCCATAAGCAAAGGGACATTTTTAAAAGAATGATGCAAAGTATGCTTTCACAGATTCTAGATAGCCTCTGGATGTAAATTTCTTAAGTTAGACATTATCCTCAATGCTTTCAGCCTGGCCACTTCCTTAGACATGTTCTTTCACATCGACAGATAACTATATATAAGACTTTTAGCATTGCTGAAGCAACAAAATACACAATGACCCGTGTAATTTCTGTCATTTCTAATACATGTAACAAAATTATTATAGCAACTGTTCTGCTGCACAAAAGATTCACACTCTTAAATTCCTTACATACTAGAATGGCTCAAGGAAGAAAGAAATAAGAGCAAGAGGACAAATGCTGAAGACACAGCGTTCTAGCAATGGATCCACCAGGAAGGCTTATCACAGAAAACTGGCAGAGTGCTGTCAAAATTACTTGAAAAGAAAGAAATATCACAATGGTAGTCAGCATTTCTTGAAGTAATAAGATATGAAATAAATTGTCAACTGTCATGTGCAAAGTAAAGCAAAGTAGGTAGTGTTCATTACTAGGATATTTCAGGTTTAAGAATATAATATAATATCATATCATAACAATATAATATAATAATAATATAGTATAGTATGTCTGTCTGTCTGTCTGTCTATCATCTATCTATCTATCTATCTATCTATCTATCTATCTATCTATCTATCTATCTATCTATCTATCTATCTATCTATCTATCTATCTACAGTATCTATCTATCTATCATCTATCTATCTATCTATCTATCTATCTATCTATCTATCTATCTATCTATCTATCTATCTATCTATCTATCTATCATCTATCTATCATCTATCTATCTATCTATCTATCTATCTATCTATCTATCTATCTATCATCTATCTATCATCCATCCATCCATCCATCCATCCATCCATCCATCCATCCATCCATCCATCCATCTATCTATCTATCTATCTATCTATCTATCTATCTATCATAGAACAGAACAGAACAGAACAGAACAGAACAGAAGAGTTGAAAGGAAGCTTGGAGGTTTTCTAGTCCAACCCTCTCCTCAAGCAGGAAACCCTATTCCCAGAAAAATGGCTACTCAATTTCTTCTTAAAAACTTTCAGTGTTGGAGCATCTACATCTTCTGGAGGCAACGATTCCACTGGTTAATTGTGCTCACTGTAAGGAAATTTCTACCTAGTTCTAGGTTATATCTCTCTTTGACAAGCTTTCATCTGTTACTTCTGAGGTCTTGCTCTCAGATGTTTTGGAGAAAAGGTCGACCCCCTATTTCTGTGACAGCCCCTCAAATGATTTAGCTTCCAGTCCCCAAATCATCTTTCTTGCTCTTCTCTCTGTGCTTTCCAGAGTTTTGACATCTTGTTTGTATCATGGTGACCAGAACTGGATATAGTATTCCAAGTGTGATCTTATTAGTGCAGTATAAAGTGGTATTAGCACTTCACACAATCTTGATTCTATCCCTCTGTTGATGTAGCCTAGGACTGCATTGGCTTTTTTGGCAACTACAGCACACTGTTGATTCATACTTTAGTAGTTGTCCACTAGGACACCTAGATCCCTCGCATAATTACTGCTGTCGAGCCAGGTACCATCTAATCTATACTTGTGCATTTGGTTTTTCTTGCCCACCTTACTTTTCTCACCACTGAATTGCTTTTTTTTTTATAGGATGAGGGGTTGCAGGGAGAAAGCGGAACTGCTTAATCCATTCTTTGTATCTATCTTTACACAAAAGGAGAGAATAATTCAATCTATCGAAAGCAGTGCAGCGATTATTTCTTTAACTTTTCATTGTTTTTTTATATGTTGAAAGAATTTTTTTGTTATTTTTGATATTTGTTGCAATATTAGTTCATTTTGAGCCATAGTTTTCCTGACTCTGCCTTTGTGGAAAGCTATTTATTGATATTCTGTTTTAGTTATGTGTCCCTCTTTCCATTTTTAATTTGTGTTGATTTTTTTATCTCAGTTTATCAGAGAGTTCTTTATGTAACCATGTGGGTTTCATCTGTGGTCTCTTATTTTTCTATCTCTGTGTTATTGTACTAGACTGGGCTTTTATAATCTCATTTTTTAGAGTTTCCCACATTCTTGAGCTGTTTTCCCCTTTAAGATTTCCATCCATGGAATCCTTCCTAAGCTCCAAGTCTATTGAAATCAGCTCACTTAAAATCTAAGATACTTGTCAGACTTTGTTCTATTACTTGCACCTGAATAACATTGAATTCCAGGATGGCATGGCCACTCTCCCCAAAGTACCTGCCATTTCAACCGATTCCTGTTAGTAAGCGTTGTCCAATATAGTTGACCTTCTCGTTCTCTCCTCTACCTTTTAGTTGACAAAGCTGTCTGCCAGATTTACTAGGAACCTGTTGGATCTTCCACTTGGTGAAGAGTTTGACTGCCAGTTGATGTCAGGGTAGTTAAAGTCTCCTATTGTTATTGTAGTGTGTGTCAGCTGTCACCTTATGCCTGCTGTGCTTCACTGTTTTGCGGTGACAGACTGCCACAAACTGTGGGGCGAGAGGATGAGGAAGCTTGGGGAATTAAAAGTAGAGACTGTATCTCCTCGACACACTACCCCAGAGTCACCCAACTGGAAAAAGGAGAGAGCCACATATCAAGCTACGCTTGAATTGATCCTTATGAAAACATCTTTCATGGACTTGATTGGTTACAGTAGGGTGGGCAGTGAGGGACAATTGAGGGAGAGAAAAGTAGACATTAGGCATTTGGGTCCACAACCCTCAGTTCTGGCTGTGCAATACTGCAATACACTTGACCTCTAATAAAACTATACCTTTCTCAACAAATGGAGCCAAGGATTGTTTCTATTTAGGGGTTTCGGTTATGGCCAGTCTGACAATGTGTTTCTTTAACAACTTAGCTAACTGATTGGCAAAAAAGTCATTTATTTCCTCTGCTTGGATAAGGTGGTCTGTAATATACACCTATGGTAATCTAGGTGAAAATTTTCATCAAGGATGGAACAAACCTACATTTTTTTTAACGTGCCCCCTCTTTAAACAGCATCAGTAATGGGAAAATTCTTTTCCCCCCTACTTTGTGAATTAATATGTCCCCTGGCGTTGATTGCTCTATCAGGTCTGCCATGGGTAGATTGTACATTTCATAGAGATAGCTAGTATTAAAAGTTGACGTGTTATGAACTCCCAATGCCCTTTATATAATCTGATGGAATTTAAACAGCCTGCATGCTTTATGAACACAATGGGCTTTGCTGCCAGAATAATTTTATAGCTACTATCAGCCAGCAATATGGGGAGCATAAACCAATTCCACATAAATGTGCACATATTAGGAATTTGCTAGATGAACTATTTTAGCACAAAAGCTCTTCCATTTCCAGTAAATAGTGTTAGCAAAGAATGGTCTTCTCAATAGGCCTTAGATTCCTTAGTCTGAATAATTTAGAAGTTATAACGTTTGAGAAAAATGAAATGTTCACAAATAGTAATATATACTTTATAGTATTTGGATATACTAAAAAAAACCCAAGAAACCTGACACCTCTTTTGATTTATATGAATACTCCTTTTGTCCTTGAATGCCCCTTTTGTCCTAATGGCACAGGCATTTAAGTTTACTATCAAGTTTTACACAATTCCGTGTGTCTAAAATTAGGCTCCATTATCCCCCTTGAAATACTTCTAATACATTTATTCTTAAAATATAAAAGATGAATAACAACAGTAGTTGCTTTATGTAGAATGAATATTAAAAAAGTAATTCTGTTCATTTCAGCTCATAACGGGTGTAACATTCAGAGCTGAAGATACTACCTACAAAAGCTACTAATATTTCTAAATGTTACATTCGTTCCTACAAATCTACATATTGGTCATTTCTAACATGTGGGAATCCCGGTGGTGATTGGGCTCGGAAAAGGGAACCACACTTCCTGCCAGCTTACCTGAACTGGATTCTTATTTTCATTAAGCTTTTTTTTTAGAAGTAGAGCATATTCAATGACCCTGGAGCAGAATTGTATAATTAGCCATATAGCCATATAACAATAGCACGTAGACTTATATGCTGCTTCACAGTGCTTTACAGGCCTCTGTAAGCGGTTTACAGAGTCAGCCTATGGCCCCCAACAATTTGGGTCCTCATTTTACCCATCTCGGAAGGATGGAAGGCTGAGTCAACCTTGAGCTTGGTGAGATTTGAACTGCCAAATTGTAGGCAGCCAGCAGTCTGTTCATATCCTTGATACCTGAATGCTTCCAGGCCATGATTTCATGACCCCTGCAGCAGACATTTAATTATTGTGTGTGTGTGTGTGTGTGTGTGTGTGTGTGTGTGTGTGTGTGTGGTAGATTTTCACGGATACAGATATGCAGGTCTTGGCGTTTTTGGGTCTTTTCCCATGTAAGATTGAGAGTACCTTGGTGACGTTTCGAAGAGGTCCCAATCACCATCTTCAGGCTGGTGCCTTTGGCTTCATGCTTGTGCGAGCAAAGCATGATCGGAGCTGCCATCTTTCTATAAATATTAGTGTGTGTGTGTGTGTGTGGAGTGCTGGTTTTGTTGCTGTAGGCAGATTGGTTGGCTGTGTTGTAACATCTTGATAAGTTGATGGACTTGATGTTTGCAAATTAGTCAGCTGTTTCGTAACATTCTGTGTGGCTGAGGTACTGCTGTGTGCCTATTGTTCTTTTGTGTTTTAACAACCTGGGCTGTGTGCTGACATCCTGAGCTTTATTGTAATGATATCCTGATTCACACCTAAGCCATCTGCTCAGGCCATTACATCACAGAACTCAGGAGGTTACAACGCAAAGGCTCAGGATGTTACAATGCAGCCAACCCCCCAGGAGGTTGCAGCATAGGACTCAGGATATCACTACAATAGAGCTCAGGATGTCATCATTACCCAGGTCGTTACAACACAAAAGAACAAAAGACGGCAGCTCCGAGCACGCTTTACTCACACAAACACAAAGCCGAAAACACCAGCCTGAAGATGGCGGGTGGGACCTTGCCAAAACGTTGAGAAGACAATCTCAATCTTACACGGGAAAAGACCCGAATACAACAAGACCAGCATACCTACACCCGTGAAAATCTATGAGATTTTTAGTATGTAGTTGAGTTGTATGAGGTCTCATCGAATCATTCCACTTACTGAAACAAAGCCAGCACTCCACACACACACACCAATATTTATAGAAAGAGGGCAGCTCCGACCACGCTTTAAGCCCAAAACCCAGCCTGAAGATGGCGTCGAGACCTCGCCGAAACGTTGCCAAGACAATCTCAATCTTACATGGGAAAAGACCTGAATACAACAAGATACTATAAATTCATTAGTACCAACAGTTCTGTGAATTTACAAATGCAGGGGTTTTCTGTAGAGTAATTGGAAGGATCAGTGTTATATTTTGTCCCTTGATTAAAAACAACAAATAAATAAATAGGCATACATAGTTTGGCTATTTCCCTTCCAAATGGAGCCTAAGATTGTTCCATAGAGTTTCAAAACCTTTAGAACAGTTGGTTTTCCAACTTTATCCAGCAAAATGTGTTATGCAAACAGGGTCTATTTGTAAAAAAAAGAAGCCACGCTTATATGTTGCTTTAAATTAGTTTGATCTATATCTGCCAGAGGAATTCATTCTGTTCTAAGCCTTAGAAGGAGGAGGAAAAGAAATCAGAGTTCCTGAGACCATCTAGTGTCATTTCAACCATGTTTATTGTTCCAAAATTATATGCTAACATCATTAGCTTAGTGTAATAAGATCAGTAAGGATAAATATTGACAAATTATGGAGATTATTCAACATTATTACAAGTATTAGTGAATACGTCATCAATATAAGTAAAGAAAAAGAGCAAAACAATGCTATTAGTCAATATTTGTACAGGTATGCTCATCAATTGTTTTTGTTCAAATAATTTAAACTACTTACTGGATTGAGAACTACTGTGAAAAATAATTCCCCGCCTTGTATACTTTTGTTTAGTTCTTTTGGACCACCAGGATACTCTTTGTAGAAAATTGTATGAGTAAAAAGGCCACAGGTTTGTCGAGGAAGAACCTGTAGAAGATCATATACCATAATAAAGAGAAAGGAAAAGAGTGCATTGTCTAGCTTAGAATAAGCAACACTTATTTTAGATGAAAAAGGTAAAGGTTTCCATGTTCTGTCATGTCTGAATCTAGGGCACAGTACTCATCTCAGTTTGCTGTTAAGGGAGCCAGAGTTGTCCAAAGATATTTTCTGTAGTTACGTGGCCCAGCATGGGTAAACACCAAAGGTGCATAGAAGTCTATTATCTTCCCACTGAAGTGATATCTATTAATCTACTTGCATTTACATGCTGTTCCCCCCGTCCGTACCGTGAGTCACGCCAACACAAGATGACTGTTAGCCAATTTATTCACAGTAATTAACTCACAGACAAGACTTTGGCAGCAACCCAGACTTCCACAGATAAGAAATACACACAAGAGCTTCTCCAGCTTTAGTATAACAGTTGTGTCCTGCAAAAGGTCTCCTCCCAAAGTCTCTTCTTATATACTCTCTTGGGAAGAGCTTAATCACAACCACCTGAGCCCAATTATCTTCTATGTCTCTGTAATTGCTGCCGGCGCTTATCAGTCTGTCTCTGCCTGGCGTCCGGGACCAACTCCCTTAGCTCCTCCCCACTGCTTCAGGGCCTGACGTCTTCACCACTGCTCCAGGGCCTGACGTCAGGGACAAACTCCCTTTGGCTTTCACCGCTGCTCCAGGCCTCAGGTGCCTCCTGGTGGCCAACCAGCCAACTTTCTGGTCCCTACTCAGAGTCTGAACACTGCCCAGGGTCCTCCACATCTTCCAGAGCTGACTCATAGGGTCCCTCGCTATCGGGGTCTGTCGGCAGCTCCAACAGCTCCTGCTGGGCCACAACACATGCTTTCAAACTGCTAAGTGGGCAGGAGCTGGGACAAGTAATAGGAACTCACTCTTATAATTCTCCCCTGTAAGTCTTAACTGTATTTTATAGATTTGACTATTATTTTAATATTATTTCAAAACAGAAGACTACACAAAGTAAATAGCACATTTGTCAGGAAGAATGACCATGAAATATATATTATTAAAAGAGTGGGAAAGAAAGAAAAAAGCACCATTCAAAAATATAGTTTGCAGCAGATATGCATATGCATATAGTAGATATGCCTACAGCTGCCAATTTAAAAATAATTGTTAGCCCTTTAGATAAAAATAAAACAAATTCCAGAGCATTATATTTAGATGATCTGTTTGCCTGCACTCTCCAATTATTAACCCTTGATGGACAACTTCAAAACCCTTGTTGTTTTCTCTTTGTTTTCCATCCCTTTATCTGATATTGGAGTTCAAATAAATAATCATTTCAAAAAGATGTCTATCTACTTGTCAGTAAAATAACACTTAAAATACAGGATTCTTCCAACCAGCATACTATTCTCTGCCAGTTTTATTAAAGAATGGTTCACTACCTAGGAAGCCACTAGATTATTCCATAACAACCTGCCAATATATATATAGTGGAAATATAACATTTTATGTTATAGAGCCGAGGTGGGCCAGTGGTTAAATGCAGCACTGCAGGCTACTTCAGCTGACTGCAGTTCTGCAGTTCGGCTGTTCAAATCTCACCGGCTCAGGGTTGACTCAGCCTTCCATCCTTCCGAGGTGGGTAAAATGAGGACCCAGATTGTTGTTGGGGGCAATATGCTGACTCTGTAAACCGCTTAGAGAGGGCTGAAAGCCCTATGAAGCGGTATATAAGTCTAACTGCTATTGCTATTGCTATTTTATACTGTAGAAGACTTACATGAAAAGGTATGATAGATTTTCGGTATACCCAGTGATTTGTGTTTTTTTTTTAAAAAACAATTCTTTAGAATTGTTTGGAAGTGTTGCAGTTGTAGATAAAAAATAAAAGTGCAGAAAAATAAGACACGGAGATGGAAAATCAGCATAGATTCCACAAAAGAAAATATTAACTCAACTTTTAAGAGATCTTTGACAGTGTCAACTGGCATATGGACCTTTTAACTTTATGTACCTGGCTTTTTAAAAGCCTTTGACAAAGTTCCTCATAAAAGTTGTTAAAAATACTTATAGACTGTCCTGAAAATATCCTTGCTGCCAAAAATTTGCTATCTTACAAGTGGGAAGAAGTTGTTTACTGTGTGATTTTCAAGCTATGGCGCTTTCTAAATTGCCCCCCCCCCCCTTCAAATTATTTAGAAATAAAATTTATCTTTTAAAATGTACCTTTTTCATGAAGCTTTTAAAAAACAAATTATGCTGGGTTTATTATTATATTTTATATTATTTTTATTATTAGATACTCTAGTGTTCCTATCCATAGAAAGGTGGCATATCAATGTAATAGCAAACAAATAAAATGGAAGATTATCCAAAAAAAATCTGGATAACTAAACGGGTAGAAAGAAACAACACCAAAGAGTAAAACTATATCAGCAATTTTGTTCATAGAAGAAAATATTGATTCCCAGGCTTTTGGAATGGGACTAGTAGTTTTAAAATTAATTTAGGATTAAATAGGGAACAGGCTACATTTGCAGATATTATTCAGGATCATAAAACAGAAGGATCTCTTCACTTGGGAAAACAAGTGAAGATCACTTAAGTGTAAATGATACAGATTGGGACAAAACTCCAGATACTTACTGATGAGATCTATAAATAATGAGAAAAAAAAATCTTGAGTCCATAGTGGATGGCTCAACAAAATTGCTGACATTATGTCTGGCTGTTGTGAAAAACAGAAATTCAGTGATTCCATGGTAAGGATAATTAGGAATGGGCCGAAAATAAAATCGCCAACACTGTCACACCCCTGGAAATTTTGTGCTATTATATCTCCTTATCTGGAATAATTTGAAAAAGAATATAAAAGAACTGAAAATGATACAGAATCTAGCAACCAAAATAATTAAGGAGCTTGATAATTTTCTTAGGAAAAACATCAGGGAAACGATTAGGATTCTTCAGGCAAGAAAATGGTAATTGGAAGTGGGGGGACATGATTAAGTTGCATAAAATCATATATAGCATATAGAAAATGGACAAAGCTTCATAGAAAGACAAAGGCAATTTATCTGATAGTTTGAAAGACATCTATGAAATTAATCAGAATTGTTTTTTGCAGGACTATAGAAAATATCTAGTACCATGTGTAAATTATATTTAAAGAAGATAATAAACTGTCCCTTGGTATCCAGATATGCTTGGTCCATAACCATAACCAATATGTAAATGTGTTAAAATACATTTATTAGAAAAAAATAGTAATTCTAGCAACTTTAGTACTATTACCATAAAATAGGATAGAGCCATCCAACCACTTTCAAACATAAGAGATTTTTTTTCATTTAAAATATGAATATTATGTAGAAATATAACATAAGCCTTATATGAATCTATTATTTTAACTTTCTATGCTTGACAATATTTTCCATACTTTTAATATTCTAACTCAATATCCTAAACACTGATGTAATAAAACTAAAACATACACACATATATAGGGTTTCCTGCCTAGGCAGAGGATTGGACTAGAAGACCTCCAAGGTCCCTTCCAACTCTGCTATTGTATTGTATTGTATTGTATTGTATTGTATTGTATTGTATTGTATTGTATTGTATTGTATTGTATTGTATTGTATTGTGTATATACTCAGATTTACACTAAGGCTACCAAATCAGGGGTGAGATTCAGCTGGTTTGAACCGGTTCAAGCAAATTGGACGTTAATTTTGCAATCCGGTTCGCTGAACCGGTTGTTGCAAGGACCGGTTAGCCCCACTCACCCTGTCCCTCCCAGGAGTCTCCATGAAGCCTGTTCATCATGCCAGGTAAGTTCGGGGCCCGCACAGAGGCTGTGAGAGGGTGAAAAATGGGCCTCCCAGAAGTCCAGAAACAGGCCCATTTTCAGCTTCCGGAGGGCCATTTTTCACCCTCCTGGAGGCCGGGGAAAGCCTCCGAAACCTGGGGAGGGAAAAAATAGACCCACCAGAAGTACCGGAAGTATGAAAACATGACCATTTCCGGCCTCCAGAGGATCCCTGGAGCCCAAGGGAAGCCATTTAAAGCCTCCAAGGCCTGGGTAGTGTGAAAATGCCCTCCTGCTATGGTGCAAGGAGCTGAATAGGCCATGCCCACCATGGCCATGCCCACCCAGGAACCAGGCAGAGAACCAGTTGTTAACTGTTTTCAATCCCACCCAGGGGTGGGTTGCTAATCCCGTTCCAACTGGTTCAGTTGGAACGGGGGCGGCGGCGGCTTCGTGCACGTGCACAGTTCACGCATGTGTCTTAGCGCCTGCGCAATGCTCCAGCTGCTCACGGAGAATCGCGCAGGCACTATATGTGCCATCTAGCTGCTCGTGGAGAATCGCGCAGGCGCTGTATGTGCCATGCGCCTGCGTGGAAGCACAGAAGCCTTCAAAGACCGGTAAGGAGCGCAGGCGGGCGGGTGGGCCCTTCGCCGTTCCCGGAAGTTACTTACTTCCGGGTTCGCTGACCAACCAGTTTGCGGGGACCGCCGCAAACCGGTTGAAACCCACCCCTGTACCAAACATATTGCTAACAGCAATGAAATATTTAGAAAGGTATCTGGATTTGATCTCAAAGTGCCATCCCATCAATAAACAGGAAGTTTTAAGACAGATGTTCCCACTCATAATCCTTAAAGTTAACATCAGCCTCTTCAACTGAGTACAGAATCCGTAGTTACTTAAAAAAAAGACGGCTGAACATTCAGCTCCAGCTGTTTCTCAGCAATACTAGCTGCATTTTGACAAGTTTAAAAATTTCAAACCATCTATGAAGCCATTTTAACATAAAGGATATTTGAAATAAATTACAATCTGGTGGTAGGGCATATTAAACTAAATATAGCTCTTCAGATACAGTGAATCAGTGGTGGGTTGTAGGCTGTACGCCCTGGTACGGGCGTACCAGAGCCTGCATGGAGCACCGGATACCGTTCCGGTACGGTACTCCGGAGGGCCCACTCGCCCACCCCAGCTCCTTACCAGTCTTTTAAGTCTTCTGCGCTTCTGCGCATGTGTGTACAACATCTGTGCGATGATCTGCTGAACAGGTGGAGCATCGCGGAGGTGCTAAGCTGCATGTGCATGTTGCGCATGTGTGCATGCACACTGCACACATCCATGTAGACGCCACCGGAACCGTTCCAACTGTACCGGTTAGAACAGGATCTGGAAACCCACCACTGCAGTGAATGTAATGTAATGTACTGTTGTGGCCCGGCAGGAGCCGTTGGAACTGCTGCCAGACTCCAACAGAGAGGGGTCTTATGAGACGGCCCTGGAGGAGGTGGAGGACCCTGGACAGGGTTCCGACTCCGAGCAGGGAGAGGAGAGACTGGTTGGCCACCAGGTGGCGTCTGAGCCTTGGATCAGTGGGGAGGAGACAAGAGTGAGTGATCCAGAAAACACCTGTGATTTGTTCCGGGATGCACGCCGTTGAAGGGCTACTCGGCGTCAAGAACAACGGCGTAATTACAAGAGGTGATTGCGCTCAGCTGACACTCATTAAGATCCTCTCCTGATTATAAAAGAGACTGCTTGTGCCACGCCTTTCTGCAGAAGTCAACATTAAGGACTAACAAGAAACAAACTTGGCAGGCTGGATTGCTGCCAGAGTTTGTTTGCATTGCTGCCAAGTATTGTAGGACTTGCTGCCAGAGTGCTTATCTCTTTGTTTATATGGCTTGCAGCCAACGAGAGTCTGGACTGATTAAAAGAAACCTTCTCATTTACGTTGGTTTCAGCTTTCGTTCTTGGATGGAGGAGGGGGGTCAGAACAATGTACCTATATTTCTTATACTGTTTTGTGGATGATAGTCATCAGAAGAGTCAGGATAAAACAAAAACATAGCTCACCATGATGCTTTTGTGAATGAAACCTCTTCTGTACCGTGCAGGTTTTAAATGTGGATATTCTTCTGTACTGGTGATTTTGATATTCCAAACTTTTTTCCAGGCATCATAAAGTTGAACATGGACAGGATACACACCGGAATGATGTGGAGCCACAGCATATCCCATATCAGTTGGGATGCCATGTTCCTGAAACAGCAAAATAAAATCCTATGTTCATAGGAAACACTGCACACCTATGAGCACATCCAGTGGTAGGAATCAAATTATTTAACAATTGGTTCTCTGCCCTAATGTCTGGCTGGGTGGGCGCCGCCATGGTGGGTGTGGTTAGGGGGTGTGACAGGCATTTGGCTTCCCTGCAACATTCTGGGAGCAAAAACAGGCTGGAGGGGGCTGGACTCTTCTGTCTCATTTTGGGCCTAGTTGGTCTCCCTGCAGCCTCCTGGGAGCAAAAAGGAGGCGTGTAGGAAGGGGTGAGGCAGGAAGGGGTGGGGCTAGTCAGATTTGTCAGAACCGACCTAAACCAGCTGAATCCCACCACTGAGTACATCCTCCTACACATGTATGAACCTATCCAAACAATGTAATTATCCAGGTCAATTTCAAGACCTATGTGCAAAAGCTTATTTAGCTTTACATACATACATACATACATACATACATACATACATACATACATACATACATACATTTAGAGTCACAACCCCTGGTAAGCCCCAATTATGGGAGGAAGCTAATTGCTTCCATCATCTGTCAATCGGCTCGTCACAAGAGTCCATCACGACAGAAACCCAATATTTTTACTGTTGCCTTTGTTATATTTGTGTTTTTTATTTGTGCTGATAAATAAATATCAGTGGCTTAAAGCCATCAGTACCTGTGGCTTAATGGGTAAGACGTTTGCCTAAGACGCAATAAAGCACAGGTTCGAATCCCAGTAAGGGTATGGCTAGCTGATGAGAGCTAAATAGCTTGAAATAGACCTATACTAGTCTCCCTTTATTTATTTATCAGCACAAATAAAAAACACACACACACACACACACACACACACACACACACACACACACACACACACACACACACACACACACACACACACATATATATATATATATATATATATATATATATATATATATATATAAAATGTAAAATTGTTTAAAATCCTTTTTGTATCCAAAAAGTATTGTTTCACGTGGATAATATTAGCAGATACTGATCTTATTTTGTTTTTTAAATATATTCAGAATAGGAAACACGAAAGATTCCAAAATCTGCAACAAAGATCAACCTGACTTTTTTCAGTTGCTTTATTTTACCAAGTGTCCTTCCAAAATATGTACACTTCCTGTTTTATCTAGGATATGTTATAATATTTAATAGGCTTTCTGATTTCTTTTTTCTAGCTCCAGGAACTTAATTTAGCTCCAGTTCAACAAGCATGCGAGCCAGATTTCTCTTTTGATGTGATACTGTGAAATTGTATAATATTTATAGATGTTTTTTTAATCAAATCATCTATCTGCTAATATGCAAATGAACCGCTCCCAGGACTCCTTGCCAAGTTTTGCAGATATTGGCCTGGCAGCTATCCAAGCCAGATCAGGTCTGGGGCTATAAATCCTTCCTTGAAAGACTAATATGAATGAGCAGAATTCACATTAAATTAATAATGGCTTCCAAATTCACATTAAATTAATAATGGCTTCCAAAACTAACAAAGGGATTTCTTGTCAGGACAATGAGTTTGCTTCATGCTCTTGGGAAGCCTAGGTCAGAATATCGTCATCTGATTCCGCCATCTGATTGAGGTCAGCCTCAATCAAAGTGATTATTTATTGATTCTTTGGAGTGTCATCCATACCATGCGTCTGAAGTTGACTCTTTAGCATCAGAATCCTCTGCCCAAGTTCTGTGTGACAAAATGTAACCAACTGTTTCATCCAACTACGTCCATGGAACATATATAAGGCATCATTCTTGTGATCGCAGAGGTGTGATTTCGAATATGCGCGTGTAAGTATTTTCGCACACAGGCAAATGCCTTGTTCTTGGCTGAGGAACTGAATGATTTGTTGTGAATGTTAGACAGATTGTCTGATGCAATAAAGCATATGGACTTGAAAATTAATGTATTAAGAACTTAGGAAGTTGTGTTCGACAGGGGAAATGTGGCCATAATTACAAGGTATTTAAACATGATGAAAAAGTATACTAACTATAATCCATATCACTATATGAATCCATCTATCTTGGGAGAATGATTACTAAACATAAAGTTAATGGAGGGAGAAATCAGTGTGGATAATGTGAGGAAAGTTTCTCAAAGTAAGTTTAAATGATTGTGTGTAGGAGAGTACTGCTGTTCACTTTGTTATCACTTAGGAACTGAATGTAGATTAAATATAAACTAAGTGATCAATACAAAATATTCATTTTGTGGGAATTTGGATAATACAGAATGAGAATGAATACTGAATCACAGTAAAAATACGTGAAAGAAGACAGAATGGATCAAGAGGAAAGGGAAGACTAAGAAAATTGTAACTGATGAGAAATTTGTAGGAGTAAGAAGTTCCTCAAAAAGGGAGACATGGGTTTGACAAGATGTGTTAGATCTCAATGTAATGTGACTTCACATGCATACTGTTCTTTTTTAATTTTTCTTTAAAAATAGGATAGGCCAAGTATATTGATATGTAGTGGAAATACACCAAGGAGCGGAGGAGTGGGAAAGAAGAAAGATGGGTAGAGAGGGATGGGAGAGAGGGTGGGAGGGAAAGGTGAGAAGGAAGGGGGGGAGTGGATGTGGAGAGAGGAGTGGTAGAGGGGGAGGGGAAGTAGGGTAGAGGGGGATGATGGAGGGAAGATAGAAAGTTGGAGGGTGGTGGAAGAAAGAGGTGTATGGAGAGAGGAAGAGTTATATTGGGTTTCTATTTTCTGGGGCCTTGTTGACAAGAGGAATTGATGTAATTATTGTTTAATGATGTATGATGTTGGCTATGTACAGTATACATGTGAGTGTATGAAAATGAAAATAAAAATTTGTGAAACCCAAAAAGGGAGACATGGGAAGTTAAAGGAAACTTATGAAATGGTGTAAGAATGTGGTGGAAACAAGAAAGATATGAAGTGGTTTAATAAAATGGTGCTGTGGTATTCTAGGCATGAGTTAAACTACCTTTTTCTTTTCTCTTATTTTATACATTTAATTTATTTTGCTCACTGTTTGTCATTCTGTTTCAGTACGATGCATAGTTCTGCTTACTTCAAAAGGAAGTAGTGTGATGGGCATGCATTTATATGGACAATTGTTTTAATAAACTGTAGTAATGGACATTTAAATGTTAGGTACAGATACTCTGTAATATAAATATCTCTGCTCTGTAATTTTGTTATTTCATCCAGTGGCAGAATAACTAAGCTGGAGTTGAAAATCTTGATAAACTAATTCAAGTTATATTTCAAGACAGTCTCAACTTTTAAGAGGGAATGCTTAATTTAAGCACTCTGTATTAGTTACATATCATTGCTACTATAAGCCTATGATTGCATGAATTTTACTCACTAAGGCAAATTTTTTGTTGAGAATCATTTGCTCCACTAGTGAAGATTCATTATGGAACAGATGAGGTTGCATGTGACTCCACATATGAGGAAACCACCAGAATTCATCCACAGACCCCAACAACAGGTCATCTCCTTCATCTTCTTCTACAGTGCCTGTAGGAATAAATAATTTATTAAATGATATTCCCATTTTCGAAATAACTTTGTCACAATGATTAGAAGCATGGCGAACATTTGAATTGCAACAAATTACAGCAGGAAGATGAAATTAATTTCAAATTCAAAGCAACAGTTCATAAGCAATCAAGTATTTAAGACAGAATGCAACACATTTGATCATGTTACTCAAGGCACAGTTTAGAGTAACAGTGAGTCACAAATAATAGATCTTCAGGGATGAGGCAACTTAAAGAGATACATTCTGAAATAATCGCGTACATGTACAATTTCAGAAGTCCCTAAGAGGCTGAAATATTGTCTGAAGTCCTTTATGAACTTCTCATCATAAGCACTGTAAATCGTTGCTGTGATTTCGTTGCACAATCACAATGACTTTTTTTTGCATGATATAAACATGATATAAACAACAGCAACACTTTTATTATTTATAATAGTGGCAGACAACGATGCTATTCATACATTTTATTTGTATTCCAGAGTAAAACAAGTCATCATTGCACTGTTTCATCAATTCTTTGTACAACCTGCTTTTTTATTGAACAAAGTTTTATGAAACAAATCAGGGAATAGATTTTCTACGAAATAACTTTGTCACAATGATTAGAAGCATGGCGAACATTTGAATTGCAACAAATTACAGCAGGAAGATGAAATTAATTTCAAATTCAAAGCAAAAATTCATAAGCAATCAAGAATTTAAGACAGAATGCAACACATTTGATCATGTTACTCAAGGCACAGTTTAGAGTAACAGTGAGTCACCTGCATATACATCAGGTATGTACTGCATTTTTCAGTCTGATCTTGACAAGCATGATTTGAAAATAAGCCAATTTAATGGCAGTCATAACAGAATGCTAGTGTATTTTGAGCTGGAACACAAGCAGTTCCATTGACCTACATTAAAGTCAAACTGTGTTTAATGAATAAGACATTAAATAATAGATCAAATAACATCTAGTGGAGGATATTTTATATTTATACTGATTATTATATTACTATAATTGTATTTTTATTTAATAACTGATTATATTCTGTTCTATGATTATAATAGACATTCCTATGACTGGATTCCTATTATAGTGAAAGACATCTTTCCTTGAATAATTACTTAGAAGTATTAGGGCAGAACCATACGCCACTGAATGATAAATATACAATTTAAAAAGAAGATTGGAACAAAACAAAGGCTATAGTTGATTTAAATATGCATATATAATATTTGCATATTAAAGCAGTAGACATGCTTAGTTAATCACTAAAAGGTATAATTTGCAAGCATATTTACAGTGTGTCACAACTGAAAGTGTCTACATTATAATTTAACATATTGGTTGTATCCTGGACCTCATAGATATTCGTTAGGTTGTTTTATAAATGTGTTTTAACTTTGCCTTAAATTTTATTTTATATATCATCTAAGATTGTGTGTGTGTGCGTGTGTGTTTGTTCACAGAACACTCTATGACTTCAATAAACTAAAGTGAACCATAAAGAGTAATTTTAACTACAATTGAAAGTGAATATTTTGCTGAAGCAAATTGTTCCGCTAATTTACATGTCCATCTCCTGGGTAAACTTGATGTAATTTATGTTTACACTTAAAATATTACATTCTTACTACAATTCTATTCTACTTCTCTTGAGGTCTACAGCTTGCTAAAATTCATATTCAGCAGTGCTTGTTATATATGTTAAGAATATATTGATTATATATAATTCCATAAAATTTTTATATAAATAAAACAAAGTTTACTACTGTTTTTAATACAGAAGTCTGACTTTAGCCTTATTAAGTATTAATGTAAAAAGTCTGCAATATACACACCAATGACTACTTAGAGCTATAATTTTTTTCCTATAAATATTTTTTTTTAAACTACCATCTTCTTTCCCAAACTTAATACAATGCTTCCAGTCAAAAAGAGATATTGGAGCGCATAGGAAACAGCTTCTGAAAAGGCCGTTTAGCTCTGTTTTTGAGAGATGAATGGGCTATCTTTATCTTGAGGTACAGTGGTTAATTTACAAGTTGAAATGACACCTCAGAGTAAATCACAATGTGCCTCAGCTTTAAGTAATTGTGGTATTCTTAAACCTTAATGGGTGACTTTGTTGTATTCATTAATTAAGGGTAAAGGTTCCCCTCGCACATATGTGCTAGTCATTTCCAACTCTAGAGGGGTATTCATCTCCATTTCAAAGTCGAAGAGCCAGCACTGTCCAAAGACAACTCCGTGGCCAGCATGAATAAATGCCGAAGGTGCATGGAATGATGTTACCTTCCCACCAAAGGTGGTCCCTATTTTTCTACTTGCATTTTTACATGCTTTTGAACTGCAAGGTTGGTAGAAGCTGGGAGCTCACTCCATTAGGCAGCGCTAGTATTCGAACCGCTGAACTGCCGACCTTTCTGATTGACAAGCTCAGCATCTTAGCCACTAAGCCACTGCATCCCTAATTACTTATTAATTACTTTTGTTTAAAAAGGACTGAAAGCTGGTGCAGAACATTGAAATCACAGGCATCCATTTTCTACAGATTTCAACACACATTATTTCATGTATTTTAAATACTATCTATTCCCAGTCTCTTTATTGGCTGTTCAGAAAGGAAATGGCAGTTCAGTCGGACAAACTGATATAGCTGCCTGCCTGGGATCATTACGTTTTAGTAGTTCATTAAAACCAATGACTCTATCACAGAACAATATGGCCACTTCAGGGATGAGGCAACTTAAAGAGATACATTCTGAAATAATTGCGTACATGTACAATTTCAGAAGTCCCTAAGAGGCTGAAATATTGTCTGAAGTCCTTTATGAACTTCTCATCATAAGCACTGTAAATTGTTGCTGTGATTTCGTTGCACAATCACAATGACTTTTTTTGCATGATATGAACATGATATAAACAACAGCAACACTTTTATTATTTATAATAGTGGCAGACAACGATGCTATTCATACATTTTATTTGTATTCCAGAGTAAAACAAGTCATCATTGCACTGTTCCATCAATTCTTTGTACAACTTGCTTTTTTATTGAATAAAGTTTTATGAAAAAAAATCAGGGAATAGATTTTCTACGAGACCTCCCAAGTGTACATATTGGGTCAATTTTTCAATATAAGAAAGCTTGTCCCAGCTTCAGATATGTTAGGTTAATTCCTCAAAATATTTTTCAGCATGGCTGATATGTATTGGTAAATCTACACATCAGCAGATTATCAGGTTATTAAATCAGGTTATTAAATCCTGAATTAGAAATCTCAGTTGTCAAGTATGTTTATTTTTTTGCCCCTAGAAAAATTGTTTGAGAGAGACTTTCAAATGCATTTCTCTACTATTTTCTAGCATACTAACTACACTATTATTATCCACAAAAAAACTGCTTAAACATTATCCATGAGCTACCCTGGTATTATGGCTATACTGCTAGAATGTTAAAATTATGATATTCCTATGGATAATACAACAGTGCCACAGCTAAATACAACATAAGGAAGCGTATTAATTTTTTTTAGTTTTATTCTGCTGAAGGAATTTTTCATTTTTGTTCATGTTCCCAAAAGTTCTTTCTTTCATTTTGTTTAATAGAATAAAGTAAATCCACCCCAAACAGATTCCAATTATCTACAGTGCACAAACGGAAAATAATTTTACAATGTTTTTTTTTTTTTTTTTACCTGTGTGGTAAAATTTCCCTGAAAATCCCAGATTGAAAGTAAAATTTGTAATTTGAGCTCTCAAGAGGTTCTGAGTATCCAGTAGAGCCTGAAATAAAATTGAAATTAAAATGCATTAGATACATATTAAATGCAGGCCACCATTTTTTAGAGCTGTGTAATAGAAGCAAACTGTTCACCTTCAAAGCATTCTCCAAAAAAACTTCCTAACCTCCACATCTGATTGAATACCAACAATTCAGATATTGTATTTTTATTTAGTTTGAGTTTCTTGTAGACTATCATGATCAACAGACATTAACAAAGTATTAAAAATGAAGCTTGATCTTTGATGACATTTCTTTCTGAGGAACACTCTGAAGAGTATTTTAGCAATATCACTTATATACCGCTTCACAGTGCTTTACAGCCCTCTCTAAGCAGTTTATAGAGTCAGCCTATTGACCCCAACAATCTGGGTCCTCATTTTACTCACCTTGGTAGGAGGAAAAGCTGAGACAACCTTGAGCCTGGTGAGATTCGAACTGCCAAACTGCTGACAGCCGGTGATCAGCAGAAATAGCTTTCAGTACTGTACTCTAACCACTGCGCCACTCAATAGTCAAACATTTTAGTCAAAATTAGGTAGCGATGAAAAAAGATTGGAGATTGGTAGACAAGATACCAAGTTCTACTTAGACAGAAAAAAGACCATACATAAATAGCAACTGTCAAACCCTATTTTTTTTTTAAGTGATCCAATACTTTCAGATATTACAAAATTAAATTTTGGCATTAGTTTAATTTTATTTTTCCAACTACAAATAAGGTTTGTGTGTTTAAAAACAAAGCCGAGTGTAAAGCAATATGAAATTGAAAGAGAAGAAAAGTGCAGCATGCTTTTATTCTCGGAATGGCATTTCAAAACTCTCCTGATAAATAAGAAGCAGCGAAATCAGCCTCTGTTTGCAATGGCTTCTCTAGGATTTGTCTAATAACTTTAGGAAAAGTCTAATAACCTTGGGAAAATTTCTGCTTTAAATAAAGTGCCGGAGGCAAATTCCGCAACAATCAATCGGTCTTTAAAATGCATAGACTTATGCTGATTGTATGGAATTTCCCCATTTTCTGGGCTGGGAAATCACATTGGCTGCATATACCATACTGACCAACTTATGCTTGTAACATGCCCAGTGCTCTGGCTAATGACCATAGTTGAACCAGAAATATAAAGTTGAATTTTATTATTGCCACAAGATTACTGCTAGACAATTTATTCACAATAAATTAACACACCGACAAGACTTTGGCAGCAACCCAGACTTCCACAGATAAGAAATACACACCACAGCTTCTCCAGCTTTAGTATAATAGTTGAGTCCTGCAGAAAGCCTCCTCCCAAAGTCTCTTCTTATATACTGCCTTGGGAGGAGCCTAATCACAACCACCTAAGTCCAATTATCTCCTTTGTCTCTGTAATTGCTGCCGGCACTTATCTACCCATCTCTGCCGGGCGTCCAGGACCAATTCCCTCTGCACCTCCTCACTGCTCAAAGGCCTGACGTCTTCACCACTGCTCCAGGGCCTGACGTCAGAAACACACTCCCTTTGGCTTTCACTGTTGCTCCATGCCTCAGGCGCCTCCTGGTGGCCAACCAGCCTCTCTGGGCCCTGCTTGGAGTCTGAACCCTGTCCAGGGTCCTCCACGTCTTCCAGAGCCGACTCATAGGGTCCCTCACTATCGGAGTCTGTTGGCAGCTCCAACGGCTCCTGCTGGGCCACAACAGGTACTTGATGCTAAACCTCTAGTTACCAATCAGTATTTGACTGACCTATAACTTGAACTCCTAATGAAGTGCAAGACACTAATTAGAAAGCTATTAATTTTCACAATAAATAAGTTTCTTGAAATGTCTTTGAATATTAGTAGTTGAAGTTGGTAGTTATGTTGTTGGTTTGAGCTCCGAGCTTGGCGATTTGGTTGCAAACATTTCATCCCTATCGGAGGAGACATCGTCAGTGCATTTTGAGTTGTGCTTGTCTGGAGAAGTACTGGCCTTTTATAACCTTTCTGAGTCCTGCTCTGGTTTCAGATTCTGAATGCAGCATTTAAAGACCAACAGCCATGCTGCAAACAAAGTTTCAATTCGACAGATCACAAAAAATCGGACCACATCACACACAGCCAATCAAATCAACACCAAACCAGACCATGATATCATCAGAAGACATCTGAACAACAACAACAACAACACTAATTTACTTTACACAGATGATACTTAAAACCAGGGACTATGTCTCAGCCAATCACACAACCTGAAATCAGACCAGGACTCAGAGAGGTATGTATTTAAAGGCCTGACAAGCACAATCCAAAGGGCACTGAAGATGTCTCCCCGAATAGGGACGAAACATTTGCAACCAAATTGCAAATCTCGGAGATCAAACCAAGAATATAAACAAGTTTCTGATACCAATGTCAATCTTACTTTTCTCTTACAATTAGTAATTTTGCCAAATACACAAGATTTAAAAAAAGTAAAATAAAGAAAACTTTCAGATTACAATATATTATTTTAAAGCTATGAAATACTTTACCAATTGATTCTTAATTTATACAATTAAGTAGAAAGCAGCATGCAGTAGTTATCTTCAAAATAGGGCATATAGTTTCCTTTAGAAACTATATTTGCAATAGACAAGCTTAGTTAACATTTTGGTTGTTATGTCTCTGATTATTTTCAGGATGACTTGACATTTTACTTGTCATTTAGAGTCTAAAATCAGTATGTTAAAACTTATGAAAAATATAGAACAGCAGATGGCATGGATTATTTCACTCTTTCTCTATGAACTGTCTCAGAACAGGAATGCTTTCATGTGGGGGCAGAGAAAGAGGGACGGAGAAGAGAAATTTCATTTCTAAATGCTTTGGAATATTCAAATAATGTTCTTGAAATACTTTATACAGGCAGTCTTCGACTTATAACAATTAGTGACTGTTCAAAGTTACAATGGCACTTAAAAAAGTAAGGTATGACCATTTTTCACTCTTATGAGTGTTGCAAAAGCCCCAGTTTTGTATAGTAGTTAAAGCCCCAAGCTAAAAACTGAGAGACCCTGAGTTCTAGTTCACAAAGTTAACTGCGTGATCTCAGGCTGGTTGCTTCCTCTCAGCCCTAGGAAGGAGAGCAAACCACTTTCGAAAACGTTTGCCAAAAAAGAGAGTTGCAGAGAGTTCTCCAGGCAAACACCAGGAGTAAACATATGCAAGCCTGTGCATATTTACACACAAAGAGAGAATGCATTTAATTCAATTCAACTTGGACAGCACTTGACTTCAACTGATTCTGGGTAATTCACAATTAGTAACATTAAAAAGCATTACAAACTAAAAACAAGATAGCATTTGGCCACGGTATACAAATGGGAAACAATAATAGCACGCACAGCAAAAGGACTCTATCAGAGGTGGGTTGCTACTGGTTCGGACTGGTTCGGCCGAGTAGTTAGTAACTCGGTCTGTCATGGCCCCAAATCAGTTCTCTCGGTGGCACCGTAGCACCGCCATCTTGTTTTTTACTTCTGTGCATGTGCAGAAGCTTTTTTTTTTTTAGTACTGTGCGTGCACACGCATGAAGCATGCAAATCGGCAGTAGCAGCAAGCAGAACCCACCCCTGAAGTCTATAAATCTCACCCCAAATCTGGGAGAACAACCAGGTTTTCAAGGCTCTATGGAACATCAAAGGGTGGGAGCCTCACAATTTTCGGTGATCCCATTCTAAAGACAAAGTACCATTACCAAGAGCCGAGGTCGCACAGTGGTTAGAGTGAAGTACTGCAGCCACTTCAGCTGACTGTTAGCTGCAGTTCGGCGGTTCAAATCTCATTGGCTCAGGGTTGCCTCAGCCTTCCATCTTTCTGAGGTGGGTAAAATGAGGACCCAGACTGTGCGGGTGATATGCTGACTCTGTAAACCGCTTAGAGAGGGCTGAAAGCCCTATGAAGCGGTATATAAGTCTAACTGCTATTGCTATTGCTATTACAGAGAAAGCCTGTTTCCTGGTTGGTTTCTATAAATGACTAGATGACATTGTTTAATTGAAAATACCAGAAATATGCCAACTCTGCTGGCTTGTGTTTGTCAGATAGAATTTAGGGCAGACAGGATTCCCCCAAGGAATCTGGCCCAACATGTATAGCTATACGAGTAATAACCAGAACTTTGAATTGCAACTGGAAGCACTTTGGCAACCCATGCAATTCACACAGCCTATGAATTTTGGACAAGTTAAGCCGTCTCAGTGGATTTCAAGGAAAGTAACACATTGCTATAATCAAATCTTGAGGTGGGAAGGTAATGCGTGACTGTCCTCCCAGTTCAGGAAATGGTTCAACTGGTAGACCCAGATAGAGCTGAGCTGTGAGTCAGGCATGAAATCCTCTTATTTTCACTACCGGTTCGGTAGTAGGAGCGTGTGCGCAGAAGGTCAGTGATGATGTATGGGTGGGTGGGTGGAGCCTTGCACCATCGCCACTACCAGTTCGCCTGAACCAGTGTGAACCGGCAGAATACACCTCTGTTGTGAATCCAAGAGGACCCCCAGATTGTGCCCCAAGTCTTGAGTAGGGAATTGCTACCCCATAAAAGCTATGAAGGGGAAATCCTTGAATCGGTGGAGGGGAGGGGAGGGCTAATATCCACCAATAATCAGTCTAGGTGAGACTGAGTCAAGGTTGTTACTTACTTATCCAAATTCACTAAAAGAAAATAAAGAATTTAAACTGAAGAATGAGGATATACTTAAGTTGTTTGGAAATAGTACTTACTGTAAGCTTTCCTTTTTGGCATTCCATCTGAGTTTGTTATAGTTAGGTTTGATTGCTGGATTATTTGTTCCTGTATCTTGATAGCAGTTTTTAATACGCCTGATTCATTTATACATTTTTTTAAAAAAAAAATCTAAATTCTTTAAAGAAGCAGCCAGAGGAATGCAAACCAATTATGGCAATGTAGGCCAGTTATCGCTAACCAATGTTATTGAATAAAGCAATGCAATTAACAATCCTGTCTTTGAGATTTTATCTGCTTTGCCATTATCAGTTCTTGGGTCCTGCTCACTACCTAAGATGATTTAATTATCCTGTTGCTAAAACTCATTAAATTCCTTAATTAAAGGTTACAAAAATTCTCAGCCAATTAAACAACAACTAATGAGCACCCAGTTGTATTGCATTATTTTTTTAACCCCAATATAGTTTGATGGTGTCAGATTTAAGCTGGAGAGAAGATAATATTTAATCTATTTCATAAATAAAAACGCAGTTCTCCAATTGGAAAATGCACACAGGTCACAAGATTTCCATTAGATATTTCACAATATTTTAAACTCAGTTTCCTATCCGAGTAACTTGAGGAAAGAAGCAAACCTCTAGCAGATCACAATATGGGTGTATTTACCTCGGCTTCCTTCAAAAGCATGAAGCAAAGTCTTGATCCTGGAAAAACCTCTTTTATTTACATGACTGTGAATTCTTTTCATTCACAGTCAACAAGGCTTGGCAAACAGGCTTTCAGAGGAATATTTATCAACACGAACCCTATCTCGCTCAGAGAGCTGCCAGATAACTAGATTCCAAATGCAGGGCAAGGCAACACTTGGCACAGAGTCTCTTATAGTCACAAACAGAACTTTCCACTCTTGAAACAACTGAAAGAATGAATTGTTTCCTGCAAAAGCCCACTCCCCATTTGCTCCTCCTCCTATGGGAGGGGCCAATCACCTCCAAGGTGTGGCTTCATTCCCAAGTCGACCCTCCTTTCTTAGTTGTTCTTGTCTTTGGGCAGCTCTGCGCATGCACACACTGGGTATAGGCTCCAGCTGTTCCTCTGGCTCACTGCTATCTAACTCCCTCTCTGCCTCTGATGCAGAGCCCTCGTCTGAGCTTCCCTCAGCCCCCAGGACTGGCCCATGTTTCTTCCAACCTCCACAGGGTCTGACTCTGCTGGCCGCTGGCGGGCCACAACAATGTGTGGAGTGCTGAATTTGGTTTTGTGCACCCAGGCCCAGCCCTTATTTTTGTAAAGCCTTTCCTCTCTCACAGTCAACCAAATATTTTTGAACTACCCACAAGCAGGATATGGAGACATATTCCTTGCTGGATGTTTTTATCCTACAACTGCCAATTGGATGCATGCAAGTTCCAACCTAGAACCAGTTTTTCTGTGATTTTCTATGGCTGCAAAGTATATGACGTGAAGATAAAGGCAGAACTATTCCTAGGGTATACTAAAAAGCAAAGACATCACTGCCAACAAAAGTGTGTATAGCCAAGGCTATGGTTTTTCCATTTGCAATGTATGGCTGTGAAAGTTGGACCATAAGGAAGGCTGAGAGCCACAGAATTGAGGGCTTTGAACTATGGTGCTGGAGAAGACTCCTGCGAGTCCCTTGGGCTGCAAGACGATCAAACCAGTCAGTCATAGAGGAGATCAACCCTGACTGCTCTTTAGAAGGCCAGATCCTGAAGAGGAAACTCAAATACTTTGGCCACCTAATGAGAAGGAAGGACTCACTGGAGAAGAGCCTCATGCTGGGAAAGATTGAGAGCAAATGAAGAAGGGGACGACAGAGAATGAGATGGCTGGATGGAGTCACCGAAGCTTAAATGGACTCCAGAGGATGGTAGAGAACAGGAAGGCCTGGAGGAATGTTGTCCATGGGGTTGCGATGGGTTAGACACGACTTCGCAACTAACAACAACAACATTCTTCTGGGTCTATCTGATGGAATCAGTGCATTCACAAAATGGACAATGACATGACTGTTTCAGTTACATACTCCGCTCAGCTGCATCACTGATAAAGCAATTTGTCTGACGATCCCTTAAGCTTATAATCATATGTTTAAAATATTGAATAGGAAAACAGAGTTATTCATTAGTGGTTTAATACCATTACAATTACTATAATTGTAATGGTACTAAAACACTAATGTATGATACCTTTTGGAATATAAGTTATCACTCTTTTCCCTTCACATATATTATTTTAAATAGACAGAATTTTATTGTTAGCATGATCATCTCAACTGCAATACAGATGGACCTCGACTTACAAGAGTTTATTTAGTGACAATGGCACTTATGACTGTGTTCACACTTATGAGCTTTGCAGCATCCCCATGGTGACATAATCAAAATTCAGCTGCTTGGCAAGCGGTTCATACTTATGACGGTTTCAGTGTCCTGGGATCATGTGATCAGCTTTTGCAAACCTCTGACAAGCAGAGTCAATGGGAAAGCCAGATTCACTTAACAACCATATTACTAACTTAACAAATGCAATGATTCACTTAACAACTGTGGCAAGAAAAGTCGTAGCTCACAAATGTTTCACTTAAGCAACATAAATTTTGTGCTCAATTGTAACTCAATGACTATTTGGATATCACATTCCTGGCTGGCCTACCTAATGAGATTGAAATCATTCTGGAAACCACACAGTAAATCATGACTATCAACATGTACATTTACCTAGTCGAAATCTGTAAAGAAATGCAATGGACATATTCAAAACACAATTCCAAGGCATTCCCTGAACATATCATATTTGACGAGATGTGCCTGTATCAGAGGTGGCATTCAGCCAGGGGTGGGTTTCTCGCCCCGTTCCAACCAGTTCGGTTGGAACGGGGCCGGCAGCGTCCTCGTGCACGCGCGCGGTGCACGCATGCGTACTAGCGTCTGCGCGACGCTCCAGCTGCTCCTGGAGGATCGCACAGGTGCTGTATGCATCCTGCGCCTGCGTAGAAGCGCAGAACTCGTCAAAACCAGGTAAGGACCGCGGGCGGGCGGGCGCGCCCTTCGCCGTTCCCGGAAGCTACTTACTTCCGGGTTCGCTGACCAACCGGTTCGCAGGGACCGCCGTGAACCGGTTGAAACCCACCCCTGCATTCAGCTGGTTCTCTCCGGTTTGGGCGAACTGGTAGCAGTGGCTGCGGGAGACTCTGCCCACCTGCCCCGATGTAATGCATGAGCACTGCACATGCGCGGAAGGTGGTGCACTTGTGCAGATGCACACGCTCACAGTTGCGAACCGGTAGGAAAGTAAGTGAATCTTACCCCTGGCCTGTATGTATGTACTCCTGCATATGAAATATATAAAACACCTGCCTTATTTGTCTTCTTTGCCCTAGAGGTATTTCACCCTGCCCAAAGTGTTGCCTTCCAGTTTTACTGCAGCCTGGAAGGTGATGGAAACTGTAATCCAACCTGTCTCACAAAGGTGTCAGTTTGTGAAAAGGTACTTTAGTCCTAAGAGTTAATCATCCTGAAGTTATATCCCTTCCAGTTATTAATTTAACTGTCTCTCTGTGCTAGGTTAACCATGAATCTTTTCTGCATTACCCATGCCTGGCTGGGCACAGTTCCTTTTATCAAGAAACAATGTGATCAGACTCTGTGCGTCAAGAAGGGCAATATTCTGACATTTTGCTAAGGTCTGAAAATGTCTATAACCAGCACTGGGTCTGCCAGCAGCTTCAGATGTCACACTGAGATAAATAAGCTTCAAATCAAGAGCCAGCGTATGTTTCTCCTTCCTGATTTCTGTGCACAAAAAACACGGGACTTGGTTTTATTACCAGCTTCAAATTCAGCTCCTGCTTAACTTTTGAATCCTAACAGCTTTTTCGTTTGCTTGTACAATTACTTTACACAACGCGATGCAGTTTGCCGTAGTAATATATGCCATTGATTTCTACTCCCCATCTCTCAGTTAGTTCATTGTGCACCGAATAATCTTAAATTGAAATTGATGTTCAATGATGCAGCAATGCCACCCTAAATGATATAATGTATATCATTCTAAAGGAATTTCCATAAGAACATCCTTGTGTAAAGACTCTCATTTCCCCCCTTTAATTCATTGTATCATTTGAAACTGGGCAAAGGCCCTATGCCTGTTTAGTAGTAGCTATAATTCCAGGGTTCCCAAGTTCCAAATATTCTGTTTCAAGGAGGCTGTTAGCCATTTAAGAATTATTACCAGATTTAGCAAAGATTCCTTCTGAATAAAGTTTAATGCTGCTCCATTTACTTTTAGCCAAGGTGGCGCAGTGGTTAAATGCAGCACTGCAGGCTACTGCTAGATCAGCAGGTCAGTGGTTCAAATCTCACCGGCTCAGGGTTGACTCAGCCTTCCATCCTTCCGAGGTGGGTAAAATGAGGACCCAGATTGTTGGGGGCAATATGCTGACTCTCTGTAAACCGCTTAGAGAGGCCTGAAAGGCCTATGAAGCGGTATATAAGTCTACTGCTATTGCTATTGCTATTGTCCCTGCCAGCTCCAAATGGTTTCCAAACATCAGTTCATCACGTTCCCATAGTGTAGAGTGGAAGCTGGGTTGCGGAAGAGCTAAATCAGGTAAAGCTCAAGGCGCAGCGTCTGGATCTGGCCCGTGGAGGCCACCCTGGAAACAGCAAAAGACTGACCTGCGATGCTTCTGCTAGAGAAAAAAAGGTCCTAAGCTCCATTTTCATTGGCAGAGGGTTGCAGGAGGCGATGGCAGCTGAAAACAGAGCTCGGGTGCCTGTTTTCACTGGCAAAGCACTTGGGCTGCCACAGGTGCCCCTGTCAGGAGTGACGTCAAGCTGGCCATGCCCTCCCGCCCCCCGAACACAACCCTGATGTGCCCTCAATGAAATCGAGTTTGACACCCCTGAGCTAAATAGTAACTTCTGATCAGTGGTGGGTTTCAAAAAAATTTGGAACCTCTTCTGTAGGTGTGGCCTGCTTTCCGGGTCCACTGGTAGAACCTCTTCTAACTGGTTCGGTAGATTTGACAAACCGGTTCTACCGAACTGGTGTGAACTGGTAGGAACCCACCTCTGCTTCTGAGGGCGAGTAAGTCCTTCCTCTCACTTCATCATATTTGTCATTGTTAATCTATTTTTAATGTTTTATTGATATTATGGTATTTTTTAATTGTTGTCAGCTCTCTACAGCTATTAAGAGTTGAGCAATACCAGAGTTTAAAAAATAATAAGATTTTAAAATCAAAATTGACACATTAGGGCATAAATCGGTTGTGGTGGTCCCAATAGTTATCAGCACCCTGGGTGCCAAACCCAAATGTCTTGCGCAGTAGAATGGTACCTTGTGGTCAATTGGTTCTGGGAGGTACAATGAGTAACAAAAATGATGAGTAACAAACAAATGTTTTCCCATAGAGAATAATGTAGTGAGTCACAAGGCAGCTGACACCAACAAATTCTAGCTTATGCATTGAGTACAAAGAAAAAATTAGTACTAGAACAAAGTTTTCACATAAAAATGCATTGAGTACCAACTTCGGTTAATTTCAAAGCAGTTGAGTACCAAGATACCATTGTATTTGAAATCTGCACACTGACCAAATGTCCATCTATCAATTGCAAAAGGCCACACTGCTTGGAGCTACACATGCACTATTCTAATACATTATGACATTCTGTGTTCTTGGGAAGAACTCAATGTGTATGAAGGGCAACAGCAGCTAAAGAACAGGCATATTGTTATGAATAGATTACAATAATGAATAGATGCTAAATCTAAATATTTGGCTGACTGCGCAATGAATCAGAATAGTAAAAACAACAGGTAAAGTGGGTGCAATATAGTAATAGACACATTAGTTTCAATCTCAAAACAATGGAGCACCACTTGAACATTACCGGCATTGACAAAATCACCATCAGTCAATTGCAAAAGGCAAGTTAACTTGGAACAGCTTGCATCCTATGACATAACCATCAAACAACAACACCTCCCTATTGCAGGTCCTTGGGAAGGACTTGGTAGGTGACTAAAAATGCCAAATCCAGTCTAACCATCTGGCTGACTATACAACGAACCGTAATACTAAGAACTGTGCCTGACCAACCAGGCAGGACTACTGGAAGAAAAGTTGCTTACCTGGTACAAATGTACTGAAAACAAAGAAATAATGGTTTTCTGTAACAAATCAAATCCAATAAGAAAAATAAATGTAAAAATAATGCACTAGTTCTTGCAAAAATAACACCCTGCAAAGGGCAAAAAAATCAAAAGCCTTCCCAGAAGTAGCTCAGACGGGAGATACAAGCAGGTGAAATTGGCAGTAGAGGAAACCAACAATTAAATTGTTTTCATTCCCAAACCAGGCACCCTCTCCTCTGCCTTCTCTTCAAGAAGAACCAAGTCCTTTAACTGCAAAGCAAGAAGAAGTCAAATGAAGAATAACTGAGCATTTAGAGCAGCACAAAAACAACACAATAAGATTGCCTGCATTGATGCTTGTAAAAGAAATAAAAATAAAAAAGACAAAGAAACAATAACGAAAGCTATCAATCATGTAATATCAAAAATGCCAACTCACTGCAAGAAACAAGCCAGCTGTACAGCTACAATTAAAATATAATAGAAGCAGAGGTGGGTTCCTACCAGTTCGCACCTATTCGGTAGAACCGGTTCGTCAAATCTACCGAACCGGTTAGAAGAGGTTCCACCAGTGGACCCGGAAAGCAGGCTACACCTACAGAAGAGCTTCCAAAATTTTTTGAAACCCACCACTGGTCCTTGCATATGATTATTCTACACTATCATGCTCATATTTATAAAACTCAGTGCCTCTGTGAAAGGTAAGGATGACTACTGCATTTGTGGTACAATCAGAACATTGTGTGTGTTGAAGTTGTTTTAACGCAAACCAAAGATGCCTTTTAAAAACCAAGTTTACATCATATTCTTATGCATGCCGGTGCTGTGTGTGATGCAATTTAAGGTGGTTCTGACAAGTGTTGTCGGCATCTTCATATCCGGTCACATGGGCGGCAAGCCACTCCCACCCAGTCACATGGGCAGCAAGCCACTCCCACAAAGGAGGCCACACCCACAGAGTAAGTTCGAACAATTTTTGAAACCCACCACTGAATAGAAGATAATAGAAGATAACAAACATGGGGGGGGGGAGGCCAAACATCACTAAATTGGTTGGAAAATCAGATCAGCATGTCAAGATCAGATCCAAGAAAGCTAGAAGAAGTGAAACAAAAGTAGCTGAAGAAAAAGAAGACAAAAGAATACCCCGATGTCAGCTTGCATTTTAATGTTCGATGTTGAAATCTACAAAAGGCATTCTAAACAAAAACAAAAAAAGGAATATCACCTTTGGTCTAGAGACAAGGAAGATCAAGCAAGCACTGGAAATAATGAAATAGTAAATAATGTGGTGAAATGCTCCCGGTTCAGACCGGTTCGCCCAAAAAAATGCTATTGGTTCAGCCGAACCAGTATTTCCGAGGATCAGCTGTGACACGCGATTTATATTAGCTAGAATCGTCGGGTTTCCTGCTTTCTAGTTAATCTAAATTGCGTTGCACAGCACATCCCCCCCCTCGCTGTGCTACTTACCTTTGCGGATTCGGAAAGCTTCAAAATGTTCCTTTTTTAGCGCTGTGTGGGCGTGCCTCAGGCATGCCTGTGCACGCAAAGTGCATGCTAGGTAGCAGACTCACTGAACCGGTAGCAGACTTCAGAGGATTTTACCGCTGGTCATAGCCAAGAAAATCAGCAGGTATGAAGCTTGAATTCCACATTTTAAGTAGAATTTCCAATTTAAGTCGAATCAGAAACGTTTCCATCAACCCATCAACAGAAATATTGCAATGGACTTGCCAACAATTGACCAAGATGAAATAGTGCAGTTCTATTTTGCAAGCATATCCATAATGTGTTTTCAAAGTGTCAACTGTGTCTACCAGTTTTTTTAAAAAAAAGTTAGGAATCAGTCTTCTATCCTATAGGTATATTAGAACTTCAAGTTATGGAATTCCAAGCTTCAGGAAGTTACAATAAGTTGGGAGATTTCTTTGCTTAGATGTATCACTGAACTTTAGAAGGCGTAGGATGGCTTGCAAGTTGAGTTGGAAATAAAGTCAGAAGATAGAACGGAGAACAAAGTCTTGGGATTTATTTTGTATCTAACCTACTGCCCAAGCCATAAAACACTTGAAGTTTCCATTTCTTTTTATAGTTCAGTGCATCATTAGAAAAGCAACTGCAACCACCACGGCAGCAATAAAATCCTATTACTTGAGAAGTACTGGTTTATTTTCTATACTGAAACAAGATGCAACAACAAAAAAAATAGCTTAAAAGTTTATGTCTTGCCATTTTTAATTTTGGTTTTCCTCCTCCAGCGCCTCAAAGAAATAAAGCCAGCTAAATTTCTTGTATCATTTTCAATGTAAACATATATACCAGTGGTGGGATTCAAATAATTTAACAACCAGTTATCTGCCCTAATGACCAGCTGGGTAGGCGGGGCTCAGTGGTCATGTGATCATGTGGGCGTGGCCAAGTCAATGTCACTAGGTCGATGGGCGCTTCGCCTTAGCTGTTACAATGTAATGAGGGTTAACCAGAGAGGCAGTTTCTGTAAGCAGGGCAATAAAGATTAGGCTAGAAACACCACCAGAATGTTTCCTTCCTGCCTTCCTTATAGGATTAGCCCTGTAAAGTGGGAAAAAACAAAATAAGATTTCTTCCAACAACCGGTTCTCTGAACTACTTAGAAAGTTAACAACCGGTTCTCCTGGATAGGAGAAGAGAGGGTGCCCACTGATACATACTACATGAACTGTTGCATCCGCCCGGACGCAGCCGACAGATGCAGCCGGAGCGTGAAGAAGATCCGATTGGCTCTGGCACGGCTGCCGGCTGGCGGGAGAAATGCCACCACCCGATTGGTTCCCCGCCTGACAGCTGTCAGTATAAATAGCTGTCAGGTGGGCATTGTTCTGTTCTCCTCCCGTTCTTGTTAGCTGTTCTAGTTGAATAAAAGTTTACGTTGAAGAACCCTTTCCTGCGTCTGTCTGAATTTAAAATGAACTAAAGGACATTTCCACTTTCCAAGCTGTATTTCTTGAATGAAAAAGAACGAAGTTCCCTCGATTGTCAGAAACCGGTGCTGCCATAAGAACTGCTATTTTGTGGTTTAAGGCTACAGTAGTGATGGTTGCATACAACACTATACATATTGCAATGGTTTGTTAGATTTTAGCTTAGCTGGGTGTTTTATAAACCCAGCATTTGAATTACATGGTTTCTTGCATTGTGTACTGTGCAGATATAACCATATAACAATTACAATATATTCCATACATTATGATTACACAAGCAATAGTTTACTGTAATATGTGAACCCAGTCAATACATATAGGTGGTCCTCAACTTACAACAGTTCATTTAGTGACCGTTCAAAGTTACAACAGTACTAAAAAAATCACATAACCATTTTCACACTTATGACTGTTGCAGCATCCACATGGTCACACGATCAAAATTCACATGCTTGTCAATTTGACGACAAAGTCTTTCAAGGGAGGATTTACAGTCACAGACCTTATTTGGCTTGGAGAGCTGCCAGGCCGATATCTGCAAAACTCAGCAAGGAGTCTTGGACAGTCACGAACCAATGAAACGGACTAGTTGTCTCCTGCAAACTCCACTCCCCTTTTGCTCCTCTTTTATTTCCTCTGGGAGCGGCCATTCATCATCCACCTGTGACCTTACTCCCAAGTACGACCCCTGTTCTTTAGCTGTTCTCTTTGTCTGGCAAACTCTGTGCGTGCGCACACTGGGAACAGGCTCCAGCTGTTCATCTGCCTCACTGATGTCTGACTCTGAAGGCAGCTGATAACCGGCATACGGCTCTGGCCTCCCGTCTGCTTCCGACACAGAGCCCTCATCAGGGCCTTCCCCAGACTCCAGGACTGGCCCATGTTCCTCCCATGTTCCGCTGGGACAAGTAACAAGAGCTCACTCCGCTACACGGTGCTAGGGAATCGAACTGCCCACCTTTCTGATCGACAAGCTCAGCGTCTTAGCCAATGAGCCACTGTGTCCCTCTGGGGTCGTGGTTATTGATTAGGATACAATAATTGTCTGGAAAATGAAATATAGGATCCCAGCAGGAAGAAAAAGACACACCTTTTTATTCCTAGTTCTCTTGAACTTAAAGCACTGCTGAATCAGAGACTTCGGTATGCAATCTGATTCATACTGACTGACACATCTGGTCCATTAGTGCATTCAAAGATCACAGATTGCTCTAGCTGTGCAGTGCTAAAGCCCTGAGGCTCCACAGTTGGCAACTGTTACACAGTGCTTATTTATTTTTTACCATGCCCTTAACTAAGGTACTTCGAACAGTATTTTTCTGGTAGGTCCACTGATGCCTGTCTACAATTCTGTACCTTATTCTAAATTTCTAAATTCTAAAAGAGTTGTTTTTGCAAAAACATTTCTCTTACGTGGATAGCTTTTATTTTTAATTCCAAGGGGTAAAAGAAAATTGCTATATATTCTGTCATCACAGTACATATCATCCCTATATAATTCTACGGTGAAATTCGAACAATAAGGAAGGCGTTGCTTGCAGTTAAATCAAGGAAAATAAATACCGTAGGAATGCTATTGAAACCATGTATAGCTCATTTGGTGCACTTTTGCTTCCCGATGTACTTGGTTTTTATTTTTATTTCTTAAATTTGGGGAAAATAAGCTGGCCATATAAATTTTTAGGGTCTTTAAAGAGTCCCACTGTTGGGGGAGTGTGAAATAAAAGGCATGTCATTGAGCTAATTCAATTTGTAGTAAGTAGTTCTTTTTCTACACATACAAGGCTAACATTTTGAGTAAACACGTGTTCATGTTGTCTACATACGCCTCCATGTAACCTCAATATTCCACTAAATAACAACAACAACAATAACAACAACAATGCAACCCCGTATCAACCATCAGTACCAATCAATGGTATTTGTGACACATTTTTAAATAGTCAGTTGACTGAGTTTCATGTTTAATGAATAAAAGAGATAATAATTTTACAAAAGACATCAATAAATTGCAGCTTCCTGCAATAACACCAGCGGAACTGCAAAAAACTGTGCTACTCGTAACATCATATATTTTAAGAAGGTACTTGGTTGATACCTAGGATGCTGGCAGCAACCCGTATTAACCATTAGCACCAGTCAATGGTATTTGTGATGCATTTTTGAATGTCCAGTTGACGGAGTTTCATGTTTAATGAATAAAGTATATAATAATAATATACCGCTTTATAGTGCTTTACAGCCCTCTAAGCGGTTTAGAGTCAGCGTATTGCTCTGTATCTCTATATCTCTATGCCTGCCTGCCTGCCTGCCTGCCTGCCTGCCTGCCTGCCTGCCTACCTACCTACCTATCTATCTACCAGTCAATTATAACTCTGGTTTTCAATAGCAATAGCAATAGCAGTTAATTTGAGTTTGAGTTTTATTGAGCTTGTATGCCGCCCTACTCCCGGGAGACTCAGGGCGGCTAACAATAAAAAGGGAAGGGGGGTACAAAATAAAAACAACAGTTAAAAAATTTCAGCAACAGTCATAACATAGGATGGGGCTGGATAATTCAACAGCCCCAGGCCTGCCGGAACAGCCAGGTCTTAGTTGCTTTGCAGAAAGCCAGAAGGGTAGTAAGGGTCCGGATCTCAACAGGGAGATCGTTCCATAGGGACGGAGCAGCCACAGAGAAGGCCCTCCCCCGGGGGTTTGCCAGCTGACATTGGCCAGCAGATGGAATCCAGAGGAGGCCTAGTCTGTGGGATCTAATAGGTCTTTGGGAGGTGACTGGCAGGAGGCGGTCTCTCAGGTAGTTAGACTTATATACTGCTTCATAGAGCTTTCAGCCCTCTCTAAGCGGTTTACAGAGTCAGCATATTGCCCCCAACAGCCTGGGTCCTCATTTTACCCACCTCGGAAGGATGGAAGGCTGAGTCAACCTTGAGCCGGTGAGATTTGAACCGCCGAACTGCAGATAGCAGTCAGCTGAAGTAGCCTGCAATATTGCACTCTACCCACTACGCCACCTCGGCTCATAGTGTTGCTTCTCCCTGAGGTAAGTATTTAGGGTCAGAGTCTCCAAGTTTATGGATTGCCTTGGCTGCATTGAGTAAAGAAGAATGGTCTTGGGCCACCCTTAAAATATATAATCTAGTGAATGTATATAAATCACATGTTAAAAGTTTATGATCTTGTGGGGCTGCATTATTAGCTGTCCAGAAACTCGTGTGGTCTGCACGTCACAGGTTAATGCCTGGTTTAGAGCAGTGGTGAAATTCAATATTTTTTACTACCGTCTCTGTGGGCGTGGCTTGGTGGGCACGGTGTGGCTTGGTAGGCGTGGCTTGGTGGGCATGGCAGGGAAAGGATACTGCAAAATCTCCATTTCCACCCCACTCTGGGGACAGCCAGAGATGGCATTTGCCGGTTCTCCGAACTACTCAAAATTTCCGCTACTTGTTCTCCAGAACCTGTCATAACCTGCTGGATTTCACCCCTGGTTTAGGGGCTTCTGAACCGATCAGTTCTAAAAGCTGAAAGTACTTTGCCTGTCAAACAACACATGTTTCTTATTTATTCCAACAATCCAGTTTTGGGATTTACATGTCCATTTACACAAGTTATATGCCAGCCTGACCTTCACATGACCTTCAACAGTTGATCTTGCCAAACTGAAACTTGCTAAGTAAGACAATGGGCACCTTAAACATTAAAAACAGAGGATAATTAAAAAATCCCAATGGGATATCATTTCAATTTTCTTAAGATACTACATTCTTGACCTTAGAGTTGCTCTAGGTAGACAAATTTCAGAGTCCAATTAAAGTGTGAGGCTGTAAAATGTGAACTCATTAACAAATCTGATTATGCCTGTCAAGGCTCAAAAAAGAATTATGAGTAATTCTTAAAGTACATCATGAAAAAGAACAAGGGATATGCAGCTTCCCACTAGGTGGGTTGCATATTGTGTTAATAGGAATAAGGATTAGATTAATTTAAAGAGACATAGATTATCTCTCCAGTTCTACAGTGTGTTTTCTCCTCAATGTGATAGGGAGTTAATAGCAATAGCAATAGCAGTTAGACTTATATACCGCTTCATAGGGCTTTCAGCCCTCTCTAAGCGGTTTACAGAGTCAGCATATTGCCCACAACAACAATCTGGGTCCTCATTTTACCCACCTCGGAAGGATGGAAGGCTGAGTCAACCATGAGCCGGTGAGATTTGAACAGCCGAACTGCAGAACTGCAGTCAGCTGAAGTAGCCTGCAGTGCTGCATTTAACCATTGCATCACCTCAGCTCAGGAGTGGGCTTCAAACGTTTTAGCAAGGGGTTCTCTGTTCAGTTGCTGGGTGGGTGTGGCCTAGTCGGCCTCCTGCACCACAGCATGGGGGGGCATTTTTGTCCTCCCCGGACTCTAGAGGCTTTCTTTGAGCCTCCGGAAGGGCAAAAATGGCTAGCTTTCTGAACCTGGCTGCCAAATAAACTTTTCCTGTATCCTGAGAAGCCTAAAGCCTGTCATTTTCTGCAAGAAGAGGTGACAGCTCCTCACCATCGACTTTTACTTCAACATTTCATTAATGGAATTTGCGCAAAAAATTTTTTTGGGAGGGGAGAGGATTTTTCCTCTAACACATACAGTACCTGTAATTACAGTAAAACCACTCACTGTTCTCAGCACATGGCCATACAATATGTATCAAAATATTGATTTGCTAAAAATGTAAGAAGATTCATGCTGGATCAAATCATCATTCTGTTGTTTCTACAGCGGCCAATTAGATGTCTATATGAGACTTCTAAGCAGGACATGATTGAAATAACAACTTCCCAATGGTATTCCTTAGCAACTTCACATTTGAATGGATGATGATTCTGCCACTAAAAGATCATAATTAACTATCATTGATCTTTCATGAACTGGCCTATAGTGAGAAATGAAAAGAGACTCAACATGCAAAGCCTTCTCTGTTACAGACTATTTTCATGTCTGACTTCTGATATACAGGTAGAACGAAATGCAATATCTAGTAAGATGGTATTCATATAGTGTACAAATATGTCTTTAAATTCCAGATGATTTGCACAACATTGCCTCACTTAGTGTCATTGTGCTACTGAGAACAACTTCTTCCTCATTCATAGTAATAAAGACTCATTGCATCTCACATTGCTAACATCTCTAAAAGAACACATTGTCTTTTAAAATATTTTCCCTGCTCTACTTTTTCAACATTCCATGGTGTAAAATAAGATTTGCTGAACTTGTTTCTACAGTAGTGTTCAAAAATGACCTTAAAGTCAGAATTTCATATTCATTTTTTGAAAATTCTTGAAAGTGCACTTTGTCAGATTCTCTCCCCAACTTTTATACTGTTGCAGAAAATGACAGGCGTTCGACTTCTCAGGATACAGGAAAAGTTTATTTGGCAGCCAGGTTCAGAAAGCTAGCCCATGGCTTAGCATTGCAAGTTCTGAAAAACCTTAATTATCGAAGCACACATTCTTATACATTCTCAAAAGCATTGCAACACGGAAATACTTAACACATTTCTTAGTGGTTACCTTGAGGAGAAAGCCTTATAAGGAGATGGGGTCTTACTTCTCCTTTTGTTTATGGAGTACGTGTCATTAACAAACTTTAATTGAACCTTGGACTTTTGACATAGACTTTTGACATAGAGACATCTTGTGGTTAGGCACTGGCTTCCGGTTTATTTTGCAAGTTCCAACTCTGTCTATGTGGCTTTTAATATAGAAGTAAAGGGGCTCTAAGAGGTGTCCAGCCTGACCCAGTAGGTTTCACACTTAATGTCCAAATTTCACTTTACGTCTGCTTTTACCAGGAAAATCAAGCTCACACAAATAATCCATTTAATGTTACAGTTTATCCCAAATCTTGTCATTTCTGCACTTTACAATTGATTTGGTTAATCTGACCCAGAAAAGCACATGGCACTAAGAAAACCTTATAAGGAGATGGGGTCTTACTTCTCCTTTTGTTTATGGAGTACGTGTCATTAACGAACTTTAATTGAACCTTGGACTTTTGACATCTTGTGGTTAGGCACTGGCTTCCTGTTCTTTTGCAAGCTGCAATTCTGCCTATATGGCTTTAATATAGAAGTAAAAGGGCTCTAAGAGGCTGTCCAGCCTGACCCAGTAGGTTTCACACTTAATGTCCAAATCTCACTTTACATCTGCTTTAATACCTTTCTAGGTTCCAATACTAGTTTTAAATGAATTGGTTATTTTATGACTAAGTTTACAATGCAAATGAAGTCACAAACAGTATGATTTAGTTTATAAAATCATAATATGACTTATCTGCTTTTGGCTTAGTAATTGAGATATGAACCACATCATAGTGGCTTACACATATTGTGTGAAACCAAGCCATTACAGTTTAAATAATAAACCAAGGAATTAACTATAGTTTTATATCATTTGAGAGTCAAATCTATAGGTATTGACCTGGTGAAAATGATGGTATACTAACTGATTCCAATACAGCTCAATGCTATACAGATGGGCACTTTAACGTCACACATGGATACTTGGTTGGAAGAAGTTACATCACGAAAGAAAAAATAAAATTTGTTATCTTATAACAACTTCATTTTCCTGTTTTGTATAAACTGGGAAACATCTTGTTTGTTCGGATATAAAACCACTATTCCATTTTAATTTAAGGGTAATCAAAGTTTGCTTTAATTAACAATTGTCATTCTTTTCAATCAACGAGTGACAGCATGAGAATTGATTGTTATACCTTTATAAATTTCTGTATTTATTTTTTTATAAATAAAACAGTAATTTAACAGTCAACAACTTTCACTGGCAGTATTTGGGCTTGCATTTAGACAATTGAATTATTTTTTTCATTAAAAGCAAAGGCTGTTATTTCTCATGTCATGTTCAAAATTGGAAGCTATTTTTCTATTCATCTTCCTTTTAATATAAATTGTTTAAATGCAATACTTTCTGCTCTAGTTCAAAAAGTCACTGATCCTTAAATGTTTTTCATATCAGACTCAGGCCATGTAGCAAAATGGATTTTTTTCCCCCAATGAAGGACTTTTAGTTTAAAGTGAATATTGAAGAATGAAAATTATTGCTATCGGAGTCTTGTTAAGTCACCATGTCTCTGCATCAGGGTGGGTTTCAACCGGTTCGCGGCGGTCCCTGCGAACCGGTTGGTCGGTGAACCCGGAAGTAAGTAACTTCCGGGAACGGCGAAGGGCGCACTCGCCCGCCCGTGGTCCTTACCCGGTTTTGACGAGTTCTGCGCTTCCACGCATGCGCAGGACGCATACAGCGCCTGCACGATCCTCCAGGAGCAGCTGGAGCATCGCACAGACACTAGTATGCATGTGTGCACCCCGCGCGTGCACGAGGACGCCGCTGGCCCCATTCCAACTGAACCGGTTGGAACGGGGCGAGAAACCCACCCCTGCTCTGCATAGAATTTAATGTATGGCGATAAGCCACTTTATTCCCACAAGTCCCTTTGGTGATATAATAGAAAAACCAGTCCTCACGAGAAATGCTCTGCATTCATGGGGAAATTTTTATGTATATGCTAAGATTTTCATTTCAACTAGAAATTTGATAATGCTGCAGGTAGAGCATTATATGGAAGGCATATTACAGCCAAGGGCAACTAAATGTTTTCTAATAATATAGCATGAGTTAAAAAGGGGAAGGATGCTTCACCTCTGCTCCTTGTATTGAATTCTACATGAGAAAATATAGTTTGGAAGGGCTACAGGATTTGCAGGCTTAGTTATTTGTTCTTCCTAAGGATCTGTAAACGGAAGAACTTTTAAAAAGACAAAAGTACTGTAATTTGTATGAAAATATGCATTGTGAAAAGCACTACCTATGAGAGTTTCAAATCCCGTTATTGATATTAAAAGAATACTATTCAGTCACATTTTTTTTGCATGTGGGGGGGGGGCAGATAAATTACTAAAAAAAATATTAAGCATCAAAATTCTATTTCAAATTTACCACGAATTATATTGTTTGTAATTGACTGATATACTGTTTCATAATCAGGCCTTTGGCTACTAATTGCAAATTTTAAAAATTCAATGATTAAGCTAAGGAATATCAAGAATTATGTTTTAATTTCATATCCCTAGTCTTCTAGTCTCAATCTCTGATGCGCCAAACCCAGTAATTAAAGTGATAAATTCCAAACTGATTTTAGATTAAATTGAAGATTTATAGGTTATTCCTTAGCCATCTGTTTCATGATTGAATTTTTTCTTAATGAAACAAGAGAACTAAAGTGCAGAAAAATAACTTTCTTTAAAGGTTACACCTACTCATATAAATCCAGATTTTAACTGAAACACAACATACGGCATATTAATATTTCATCTGTCTGCATGAATTGGAAGGAGAGAAGGAAGCTGAAAAGCTGTGCTAAACCAATTGTTAGCTTATTGAGGAGGATGATTACAGAGAAAATCCATGCACTGTAGTTTCTGAGCCATCCAGAATAGTTCCTAGAAAGTTAAGAGATTTGTTGATTTTCAAAATGCCTTACAAACTTAATCTGAGGTAGTCCAGGTAATCTGAACCATAACTCTACCAGTCAAGACTAAGTTGTCTATAGCAATAGGTTCATTTAGATCAGTTTGCCCTTTGAAGAATATTAATAAAATGTCAGAATATGGAAGCTTTCCATATAGGGAAAGCAAGTTGAACATAATCAAAACAAAAAAACTATAAAGCAACTTTTCTGAGGACCACATTTGAATTTAGTGCAAGCAAGAACCAGAACTGAGAACAGATAATGCAAGATGCTTATAGCCAATAACTTAAAATATCTGCTGTAATGAAAAAATAAATATGTCCTCCTTACTTACACTATGCCATGCCTTATCTTGTCTAAATTACAACTTTCCATGAAAAAAATATTTTGCACATACTTTTCTAGAGCCAGTTTGGTCTAGTGGTTAAGGCACCAGGCTAGAAACTAGGAGATTAAGAGTTCTAGTACCACAGTGGTGAGATTCAGCCAATTCGCACCTATTCGGGAGAACCGGTTGGTAACTTTCTAAGTAGTTCAGAGAACCAATTGTTGGAAGAAATCTCCTTTTGTTTTTTTCCCCACTTTACAGGGCTAATCCTGTAAGGAAGGCAGGAAGGAAACATTCTAGTGTTGTTTCTAGCCTAATCTTTATTGACCTGCTTACAGAAACTGCCTCTCCGGTTAACCCTTATTACATTGTAACAACTAAGGTGAAGCGCCCATCGACCTGAGTGACCTTGAGTTGGCCAAGCCCACCCAGTCACATGACCACCGAGCCCCACCTACCCAGATAGTCATTAGGGCAGAGAACCAGTTGTTAAATTATTAGAGCCGAGGTGGCGCAGTGGTTAGGGTGCAGTACTGCAGGCCACTTCAGCTGACTGTTATCTGCAGTTCAGCGGTTCTAATCTCACCGGCTCAAGGTTGACTCAGCCTTCCATCCTTCCGAGGTGGGTGAAATGAGGACCCAGACTGTGGGGGCAATTTGCTGACTCTGTAAACCGCTTAGAGTGGGCTGAAAGCCTTATGAAGCGGTATATAAGTCTAACTGCTATTGCTATTGCTATTGCTAAGTTCCCACAAAGGCCAGCCAAAATGCTATGGCTTTAGCTCTACTAAATTAAAGGATTCAAACGATGTTAAAAACAAACAATGGCTTAATTAAAATACTAATTTTATTTCAAATGAATATATTGAACACAGCGGAGTTGACTTTCTATTTAAATAAAACTTTATAGAAGTTTTGCATTAAAAAAATAAATATTTGGACAACACCACCATATCATAGGAGACTTTCTGGCATACCATACCTGAACATCACTGGCTTTCATTCTTGTTTCCTCTTTTCCAACAAAGATGTCATCAATATCTACAAGTATGTATCTATCCAGGGACAATGGAAGTCTCTTTCCAGTCAAAAATGAGAGAGCATCAATAAAGATGAGTTTGTGCAGCCAGAAGTTCAAATTGTTACCAAAAAGAACACGCTGAATTCCATCATGAAGACCCAAGTCATGAATAACTGTGGCATGTAGCACATTTTTAATAGCAGCCAGAGGGAGGTTTTCAGGTACTCTTACTTTTGCAAAGACAACAGGTTGGTAAGCTGAATGATTTATATGGAAAACTGTCCAGTCACTTCCAGGCAAAGGCCCTTTATCAAGCTTGGATGGTTTTGTTAGATGGAGCAAAGGAGAATGAGGATTGATGCAACAGTCTTTTATACCTACATTGCCATGAAACTGGAAAGGAACACCTTTTAACTTAAAAGTCTGCAAAGTATTATCATTGCTTTTTTGAAACCCAATCATTCCTACACTGAATTCCCCACAGTATTTATCTAGAAGGCCCCGATTCCAGGAATCCATATTCACATATTTAGAAATATTTTCATATATTATTAGAAGATACTTGCCTTTATTTTTATTTATCAGTACAGGAAGGTCACCTTTACCAGAAGCAATCTCTATGTGATATTGAAACCTGCTGGATTCTAATATCATGACTATATCTTGACCAAGTAGAGAATACTGACTTTCCACAAATACAAGCACAACAGGGTCAGTCCTTAGTGGTTCACTGGGCTTAATCATCTTCCATGGAGATAGCAGCATTGGAAGGTCCCCACATTCAACCTCTGAAGAAAGTTCAGAAGCTTCATTTTCCTGCTTGTAGCCATTGTATAAATAATATGCTGAAATAACAATGCTGACCATACAAAATGTAGCTAGTAATATTACTGTTCGTTGAAAATGTCTATGAAGTTTCACAATAAAAGTCATGTTGTAAGTCAGGCCAAGATGCTTTCCAGTTCTGACTGCATTGAGATTATAAAGAGTTTCGGAATTTATTCCAATTCAATTCTAGTAGTTTATGTCACCATTTCAGCCTGTGTATCTCTGTCTTCAGTACAATCCAGAGTCAATATATTCTGGAAAGGAAAAACAAAGAGTTAAGGGACTTTTTTTTTCACTTTTAACCAATTGATCACAATAATCTTAATACATTGTTACTATCTAACAATGGAATTAAATTTAAGTGAGAGCTGAATTAAAATGGTCTTCTTGTCCAAAATTTCCTATAAAACAGCCTGGTTCATCCTATATGGATCAATTCCCATCATCTGCACTCTATATCGTAATTTATCAAACAACTTCATCTTCATTAGATGCAAGTAATTAACAGAACTTTTTTTCCCCCAAACCAAATACCATTCTTTACTGTTTGGTATGTAAGTTATCTTTTAGCATAATACTTAATTTAATCATTTAATCATCCTGAAATTTATCATTGCCCAACATAATAAAATTCAGAAAAAAACAAATCATAATTATATATATATATAATATATTTAAAGTAATTATTAAAACATTAAACAAAATATAAAAATACACTTAGAAATGTAATAAAGAAAATCTTCAACATCAGGTAAAATCCTAGTGGAATCCTATGGCTTCTGAGACAGGGATCCAACAAACAAGATTGGTGACTTTTTCTAAATAAGAAAAAGTCTTCTTGGAAACAAAAGAAGACAAACATTCAGATGTTTTTTCTAATCATGAAGGATTTATAGGCTTTCTAAAAATATTCACCTTTGATAGCTGGCAAAATGACAATGGATATGGACAGCCAGAAAGATATTTCCTCTCATTATTATTAGGCGATATGATTAGGGGAGTGCAGGCTAAAACATATATAAATGGTTGCTGGAATTGGATATGTCTAGTTTAATGAAAAGAAGGACTAATTGTGAGATAAGAGCAGTGTTCCAATATCTCAGGGGTTGCCACAAAGAAGAGGGAGTCAAGCTATTTTCCAGAGCACATAAGGGCAGGACAAGAAGCAATGGGTGGAAACTAATCAAGCAGATTAGCAACTTAAAACTGAGGAGAAATTTCCTGACAGAACAATTAATCAGTGGAACAACTTGCCTCCAGTTGTGAATTCTGCAACACTGGAAGTTTTAAAGAAGAAAGTAGACAACCATTTGTCTGAAATGGTATAGGGTGTGCTCCCTATAAGCAGGGGGTTGGAATAGAAGACCTCCAAGGTCCCTTCCAACTCTGTTATTCTACTCTATTCACTCTCCTATCACATTTACCATTAACAGTGACAGATAAAGTATTTTAAAATTCAGAGATTGTCAACACTCTGGGAAAACATACAAGATTTTTAGAGAACCCCCCTCCCCGTGTCCAATCAGATGGGGGGCGAAGGGATACTCCAGATTTCACCCATTAAACAATACCAGCATGTAGGATCAAGGAATGTGACTTTTCATTTGGTATGGCAACGCTGTGGAACAACTTTCCTCCAGAGAACCATGCTGGATCTATACTTAGACACTGGAGCAGAATGCTGCGTGAATCACCAATAAGTGTCAATATGTGTTTTGTGAGTTATTGTGTTCGGCATATAGCTATTAGATGCATCACTGCTGTTTGTTGGATTTTTATTAGTGAAGTATTTTTCAGTTGTTTTTAGTATTATTAGCTTCCCAGAATAGAGTGGTGAGTGGACAGCCATATAAATTGAATAAATAAATAAGGTGGTCCTTTCCCTGGACTAAAATTATACATGTTTCAACTAAACATGACAAATTGCACAATATTTTCTATAATAGTACATTGTAGATATTAAAGTCATCTAACCAACACTGAGTATGAATAGCATTTTTTAAACAAAACTAACACCATGTCTGGCAATAAAATGCATCAACTTAAAAAGACATTAAAAATAACTTAATATCTTAAAATAAACAGCAATTATTGTTACCAATTAAATGTAGTTATGGGGAAGATAATTGATACAGTATGGCTTAATATATGAATTATTTGAAATAATACATTCAATATAAACTAATAGGACAAGCAACATTTGTTGCTAGGGAACTATACAAAATAAACATTAAGACATGATAAGCAAAACAATGCCTTCAAGTCCTACTGATTTTAATGGAAAAATAAAACTCCTATATGATCCTTGTGCAGAAAATAATCAGGCTTGATTGATCTTAACATCAGCCTGATTCTGTCCTCTTTTCTGATTTGATACAATTAAAAAGTAAATGGTTAATATATTGTGTAGTATAAGATTAAAGAAGGGCACATTCTAACGTTTTTTAACTTAACTGTATTTGGATTTTACTTGCTTGAAACACTTATAATCACAGAGTGGCCAGAATGTGTGTGTGTTTACTTACATTAAAAAAAAAAATCAAAATATAGGAATCTAGCAGGGCCATATTAATACTTGATAAATTTCCAGCATATATGAATCCATCAGGTATGAATCACAAAACACGGACCTATTCTTATAGACCTTATACTAATCACAAAATGTTTTATAGTCCATTCCTAAGAAATGTTTTTGCAGCATTCCTTTAAAGGGATATCTACCTCACCAGCGACATATTTACAGCAGTTTTCCATAGAGGGCAACACATTTCTCCAAATACCACCTTATGAAATTGTTTTAACTAAGTCCAAACAAACCAAATGTTCTGACTATTTGCCGTTTTGTTGGTTTTTGGTTCACTTACATACCAATCTAGAATTGGCTACGATATAAATAATTAAGACAAATGGTACTCAACTCTAAATTTTGCATCTTCCCAGACATAAGTGTAGTGTCCAGAAGTTGTGGCTGCTCCATCACTGGAAGTTTTAAAGAAGAGATTGGACAACCATTTGTCTGAAATGGAATAGGGTTTCCTACCTGAGCTGGTTGGACTAGAAGACCTCTAAAGTCCTTTCCAACTCTGATATTTTTATTCTGTTAAATATTCCAAAATTGTAGTGATGTTTTTTAAAAAGTGACACGTTTGGCAGCATTAAGCTAAATATTTCAGTCCGACACATCTGAATGCTGCTCCAGCAAAACGTGGCCTGAATTTCTTTTAGATCCAAAGAACCCAGAATGCAATCCCATACATCCCACTGAGCTAACTGAAACATGCTTAACAGGATTGCAACTGTGAAGTTGAAAACTGTTTCAAGCTAGACTGAAATAGTTTATTCAACTGTGGATTGAATTGCTAGAAATAGTTCCCTCCCTTGCCTTAACATCCAGAAGGTTGTGTGAGGTTCATGTGTATTTTTCCTTCTAATAAGGTAGTATTTTTTTTTTTAAAAAAGTAAAATAAAACCAGATTGGAAGCTTGTAGGCTGTATTTATACTTTTTATCTGTTTTATAATTACTGTTTCTCATCAACTGATTTTTCTAATGAATTTATTCCAATGACTATAAACTCTAGTCCTGCCTTAGACATGAACCCAAATTGAATGACTTTGGCCAGGCGTTCTCTCTCAGCGCAACCCATCTCATAGTGATGGTGTAGGGAAAATAAGAATAGTAAAAAGAATTAGATATGTTTGCTGCCCTGAGTTATTTATAAACATAATAAAGGCAAGTTTAAAATATACATATAAACAAAATTCAGACTAACATCCAGATTTTACCACTATCATGAAAGGTACCCTGTGCATTACGTTCTTTTTCAAATGAAGTTACTAAAACATTTAATAATACACTTCCTTACATTTAATCAGAGGTATTCCCCTTTCAGTCCATTGATACTTAATCCAAAGAATTGTATGGGTGCAACCTAAACAATTTATTGTCTGCCATTGTTTCGTCTACATTTCTAGTTAGGATTTGTATACATATTAGGTCTTTTACCTAAGACAGTTGGATATAAACACGGTTGCACCTCATCTTTGCATATTAAGTTCATTATATTACATTTTTTCAATATATATTCGAAAGTGCTCGGATGTCAACTTGTTTTCTAAAGGATTTAATTATCTGTTCTTCATCTCTTCCTTCAAAAAAAAAATCCCATTTAAATTGCAAATAAGTTTGCTGTTTCCCTAAAAAAAAGTCTGTGCAAACAAGAAGACATAAAGATGTTTAGAAATTCAGATTATTTTTTTTTTAAAAAAAGATGTTCATAATGTCCAGGATAATTAAAGTTCTATTTGATTGTCAGGCCAATGAAACTATTCTGAATCTCACCAAACACTAGAGGGCATCAAGGATTCACAAAAATAATAATAATAAACCCATCCCAGAGCAAAGCTGGCCGGGTACCACACTAAGGAAGACAGATGTTAACAGAGCTAACCACATTTTGTTTTGTTTTTTAATGAAAATTACAAGCTCCTAAACAACAGCATTTGTTTGTTTGGGAGATTTTCCTCTTTAGAAGACCATTCCTCAATTCAGAAAAAGCTTAAAGCAGATTATTGCAATGCTTAATAATAACCCCTATACCTCCCTGTCCCCCATCAGCTATTTTTGCATCCAAGATCCCGGCTCACAACCTTGAACCACAGGCAAGCTAACCTTGGCGAACTTTTATTCTGGGAAGAATAAAGAAGTAGGGGGAGATATCTATCTATCTATCTATCTATCTATCTATCTATCTATCTATCTATCTATCTATCTATCTATCATCTATCTATCTATCTATCTATCTATCTATCTATCTATCTATCTATCTATCTATCTATCTATCTATCTATCTATCTATCTATCTATCTATAATCTATCTATCTTTTATTCCGGGAAGAATAGGGGGGGGGGAAGATTTTTTTTTTTAAAAAAGAACTTTTATTCCGGGAAGAAAAGAGGAGCCGAAGTTTGCAGATGAATTTCTTTCCTCGGTGGGGAAAAAAAGCACCAAAAACCGCCGCCCACCGCTACTCATTCCGGGACCTCCCTTACCTGCCGGGGCGCACCGAAGCCATGGAGGCGCCTCCTCCTCCTCCTCTTCTGCGGCTCCTCTTTATCTCGGGGGTCTCCCGCCGGCTCGGGGCTCCCGGTGCCCAGAAGGGGGCAGAGAAAGAGGCACCCTCGCCAGTCAGCACCGCTAGAAAGGACTCCAGGACGAAGCGGCAGCTGCTCCCTTCGCTCTGCCTTCCTTCCCTCCTTCCAAGGGGGCGGGCGGGAAGAGCGCAGGAGAGGGAAGGGAGGGAGGACGGGCGGCACCTTCCCTTCGGGGGGAAAGCCACCCTGCCGCCACCCCTACCACCAAGGCTCGACTGGCAGCTGCTGCTCCACACCTTCCACTCAAGAAGCGGGCAGACTGCCGGGGTCCCTTTCCCATTGGTGGAGGTCTTTCCTTATTGAACCAATAAGGCTTTAAGGGGAAGTCGCAAATTAGGATTTGGGACTCACGGGCTGCGGCTCAGGTCCTCTGGCTGCGGCTCATATCTTTTGGCTGCCGTTGAGTCAGGATGGGGTGGGAGGTGCAGCTTGGCCGGTCTCGTAATGGGACTCTTTGCAAAAACGAGGCGAAGGAGGGTAACCTTCACGATTTCTAATGCAGTATACGGAATATACGGAATATAAATATAAATCTTTGGAGGTGCTTTGGAGTTTTTAGTCTTAAGACTTCAATTGCACTGCGTGTACATCTCTGTCCGTTCCCCCCCCCCGCCCGATAACGTTAAGTAATACTCCGAATTAACGGTATTTACTCCTTTTTAAATGCTCGTCCTTAATTATAATTAAGGACACTTGACTGAGCGAACGAGCCAACTTCCCGGGATCACTGCCGAAGGACCCGCGTCGCCTTGAAATAGGCAAGGAAAACGCACACAGTGAACCGATTAGAAGGACCCTTAAATAAACAGAGGAGATTAAGAGAGTTGGAAGGGATCTTATGGGTCATCTACTCCAACCCCCTCCCCCCCTCAAGCAGGAGACCCTACACCATGGCAGTCCAATCTCTTCTTGAAAGTCTCAAGCTATGAAGCCCCCCACAACTTCCGAAGGCAACTTCTGTTCCATTGGTTGATTTTTCTCACTGTCAGAAAGACCCTCCTTATTGAATCTCTCCTTGGTCAGTTTCCATCCATTATTCCTTGTCTGGCCTTCAGGTGCTTTGGAAAATAGCTGAACCCCCTTCCACTCTGCCGCAGCCCCTCAAATATTGGAACACTGCTATCATGTCTCCCCTGGTCCTTCTCTTCGCTGGAATTGAGAAGGGACAGAGTTTGCAAAAAAAAAAAAAGTTTTCACAGTATTAATAAAAGCAATCTCTTCAGGCACTAATTCTGGGTTGGGTTGTTTTTTTTTGTTTTTTTTTGCTTTGTTAGAAGAAGTGTCCTTCTGGGTTCGGCTCCAAGTGGGGAAAAAGACACTGGAGACATGGAGGCTGCTTGGAAAGATGGTTTTAATGGTGGACAGGACCACGTGGCTTAAGCTCCTGAACAGAAAAGGTGATCACATGCTTCAGTGTTGGTGGAGAAGAGAAGGGAAGGGAGGAAGGGAAGCTGAGTCCCTGGTTTTATGACCTCTCTGGCCTTTGATCTTGAGGTTCTATTCTGATTGGTTGTCAGACTCCCATGGGGCCATGCAGGGACAACTTTCATAGGCTACGTTTTGAATCCAGGTTTGGTTGAGTTCTCAGATGCCATGTGGCGAGTTGGGTAAAGGGCCAATATTATCATGCCTTAATCCCATCACTCTGGAGCTGAAGGGGAGAACTCTTTATTATGTAAAGTGGACTAGCTCAGGCTTTAATAGCTCATCGACAAAGGGGAATAGCTGCAGGCAGCTATTCTGTCTTTTAAAACATGTTTCTTCCTTTTCACATCCAGAGAAATATTCTGCCTTTTCAGTATTTCCTAGGATATTTCATTTTTTCTGGGAGAGGGCTGGGTGATAACTTCCTACAACTTTATTAAGCTTAATTAAATGAAAGAATTATGACAAGGCTAAAAGTGATTTGGCTTCTTTATCTTCCTTAGGGAGTTTGTTATGTATACATGCCTATTAAACAGGCAGGGAGCATCTCCAGGCTGTATCAATCATATTAAAAGATCCGTGATATCCAGAATTCAATGAGAAAATGAGGTTTCAAGAAATGCTTCCCATTCTTTTAATCCCTCCCCCCATTTATTATTTTCTCCTTTACAATATTCCCGTGAGGGAGATCAGGTTGAAAAAAAGTAATGAACATCACCTATGGTAGTTATTTAAACTATAGCTTTATGGCTGAGGAGGCATGCAGCTTAATTCAGTCATAGCCTGACATTTTTTGAACAATGTACTTTCAGTTATGTGCTTATTTACCTAATGTGGGCAGCTACAATGTATGTAGAAGCATTATTGGTAGTCCGGCAGGATATTGATTTGAAAGATACAGAAATCGATGTGTCCGAAGACTTCCTCTGTAAACCCTGGATGTTGCAGTGACACCAGGTAAATGCCTATTTTATTTTTATAATGTATCCTTGTCTCGTGGCACGACAAAACCGCGCTACGCAAAATAGCGGAGATTAAATCGCGTCACTAAAGTCGCGACGTCATCATCGCGCGTCATCACCGCGGGGACAACAGCGCGGCGACAGAAGGGCGTTCTACATACTTCGTTCTTTGCCTCCAAAGGTAGCCCTCCTCCTCCAGCTGACAGCGGCTGCAGGCACGGGGCAAAGCGGGCTGCCCAGCAGCAGCAGCCCGCGGGAAGGGTCCAGCTCAGCCGCGGGGGGCAGCAGGAAGCCCGTGGGGGGCCCGAGCGGGGCCGCCGATGCTGGCAGCGGAGGAGGACGCAGCAGCGGCACCAGCTGAGGCTCTCCCGGGGCCGGCGAAGTGGGCTTGCCCGGCAGAGGCAGGCCGCCCTCTTCTTCCTCAACAACATCTCCTTGGATGGGCGGCCGCTGCCACCGGGCAAGCCCGCTTCGCCGGCCCGGGAGAGCCTCAGCCGCCGCCGCTGCCGTGTCCTCCTCCGCTTCCTGCTGCCCCCCGCGGCTGAGCTGGACCCTTCCCGCGGGCTGCTGCTGCTGGGCAGCCCGCTTTGCCCCGTGCCCGCTGCCGCTGTCAGTTGGAGGAGGAGGGCTACCTTTGGAGGCAAAGAACGAAGCATGTAGAATGCCCTTCTGTCACCGCGCTGTTGTCGCGGCGGTAGGGTCGTTTTTTTCTTAGCGCTTCGGACGCTGCGGATTTGCCTCCGCACTTATGTCGGCGCGGATAAGGTCATCGCGGTTTTGTGGTGGAACCCCTTGTCTGACCTCTTAGTTCATGTCAGAGCATCATAGCAGATATAAATGGCAGAAATCCCTTTTTTTAAAATGCTGATCGTGGAGGATGTGGGTTGGGGGGGGGGGAAGCTCTCTTCCATCGTATAAAATTATTTTGATTCTGAAATTGTCCAAGGGAAATCTTCATTGTTATCTGTCTTTTTCAGTAGAAAGCCTAGATTATTTCATCATTGGCTTTGCTGGAATGTCAGACCTTTGTGAAATTATTAGGTAGAAATGCTAGTATAGCAGAGCCACAAGAAAAGCTACACATGCATAACAACAATATATCCATATATAAAACAGCACATATATATGGATATATTTTATACTTTTACATACACTTTTATCACAACAAACACTGAAAGATTAACTTCATATTTAAAATACAAGAGTGGGTTTGGATATATAATACATACTTTACAAATTGACTCTATTGCCATCAAGTATACTATGAAACAGTATAAAAGGTAAAGGTTCTCCACGCACATATGTACTAGTCGTTCCCGACTCTAGGGGGCAGTGCTCATCTCCGTTTCAAAGCCGAAGAGCCAGTGCTGTCTGAAAACGTCTCTATGGTCATGTGGCTGGTATGACTAAATGCTTAAGGTGCACGGAACATTCTTACCTTCCCACCAAAGGTTTTTCTACTATTTTTCTACTTGCATTTTTTACGGCTTTCGAACTGCTAGATTGGCAGAAACTGGGACCAATAATGGGAGCTAACTCCGTTATGCGGCGCTAGGGATTTGAACCACTGAACTGCCGACCTTTCTGATCGACAAGCTCAGCGTCTTAGCCACTGAGTTGTCTTTACTTATCAACATAACCTACAAATTAAATTAGGTGCATGAATGGCCTATAGTGAGATGGCCTATATTTGTTGTATAAATATATTTATTATATATAAATAAATAGAATAAATCACTTAAAGAAGAAATGGGAATGGGATCAGAACAAGTCAAACTGTAGAATATTTATTTTCCCTTCCTCATTTTATTATTATACTTCACATCGTTGAAAGATTTCTGCAAGCTATTTCTGAATGTATTCATCTTCCTCCTCCTTTTTTTCTTTTTCTGCGAATCTTTTGATGGAAAATAGATTGGCTGCATTCCTTTGCTTGTTTTTCTTTCATTTTCCAGCTTTCATTTTCACAAATATTTCTTGTGGGGTTTTTTTTCCCCCATGTCACTTGGGCTTTAGGTAATGGCTACTGGAAACTAAAGATCTTGCCTTTAGGTGTCAATCCATGCAGAGTGTCTTCTGCGGGCATTGCTAAAATAGCAGAGACAACTGAAGAATTTGCAATAGCTCTGTTCTCAAACAATTGGTCATTTTCAAAATCAAGTTGTTCAACTAGATGTAGAAAGCAGAGCTAAGGATTGTTGCTGTATATGTTTGTTCCTGAAGCTGTAGTATAATAGGAATGGGTGATCAAACTAGGAGGAAGTTTTGTCTATGCACAAGTGACTCTAGTATTGAAATGGCATTGGCTCTGACTGATTATGTTCACAAATAGGGGAGGGGGAGAGACAACAAAGACCATATTTTTTTTCTTTTTTGATAACTGATTATTAAAACAATTACTCTGTACAGCAACAAACTTTAAACCTTTCCATCATCACTTGAAATCAATGATACTGGAACTATGTTATTTGTATAGATGATATTGAAATCATTTTATTGGCTACTCTAGGAGGTTTAAAGTTAATGAATGAGAATTGAGAGAAATTACTATAGAATTAAAATTGCTGTTCAGAATTAATATAATTAATATAATTAAAATTGCTGTTCAGAATTAATATAATTAATATAATTAACATAATTCTGAATGTTAGCCTGAAAAGCTAATGTTTAATTTTGTATTACTCCTTCTAGATTGGCATTAAATCAGTCAGCAGACTGTGATAATTACATCTAACTTTTAGACAGAGTGATACAGCATCTGAATGATAGCAACTATACATTTATTCCAGATTTTATTCCTAAGGAAATTGATCAAAAGTTAATTCGATGCAAAAGTTGATATGATCACATTAAATCATTTAACACTCCTTTATTTCCTTTTTTACTTCACTATTAGTTATTTTAATTTTATGTTTCTGGGTTATTTGTAATGGCAAAACTGCAGCTTTTTTATCACCATGGATGTTAAGGCTCTTTTCCCCACCCTCCCCCCAGTTTTATAACTCCCTCTACGAGAGGTGGGTTCCTACCAGTTCGCACCTATTCGGTAGAACCAGTTCATCAAATCTACCAGACCGGTTAGAAGAGGTTCCACCAGTGGGCCCGGAAAGCAGGCCACACCTACAGAAGAGGTTCCAAATTTTTTTGAAACCCACCACTGCTAAAGGGTTAGGGGTGCAAGGATCTTGTAACTTGACAGCTTTAAGACTTGCATGCTTCAATGCCAGAGTTCCTGAGCCAACATGACTGGAGGAGGAATTCTGGGAGTTGAAGTCCACAAGTCTTAACGCTGTCAAGTTTGAACACCCCTGGGGGTTTTTTTCTTAAAGGGTTAGGGGTGCAAGGATCTTGTAACTTGACAGCTTTAAGACTTGCATGCTTCTAATGAATGTACTAATTCATAATTTCATATCCGGTCACATGGGCAGCAAGCCACTCCCATCCGGTCACATGGGTGGCAAGCCACTCCCCCAAAGGAGGCCACATCCACAGAGTAGGTTTGAACAATTTTTGAAACCCATCACTATCCTCTTTTTCGCATTTAAATAGACAGAAGAGCGAATGTAGGAGAGAAGTAGAGAAGCAATGAGTTAAGTTAAGGAGTAGGACTCATTCTTTTTCCATTAAAAAGTATCTCTCAATTAATAATCTGCCTGTTACCTGATTGGGCGCTTAGATTTCGTTTTATCAGTTCTACGGTTGTATTTTGTGTTTTGCTAAGTATGTTTCAATCAGAAAGATAGATATTTTCTAAGTAGGCAACAAATGCTTTATAATGGGGCATGAATAGCCCTTGTAAAAAATTGGAAGATGTGTAATAGGAATGGATCCCAAGTTTCATCCTGAAAAGAAATGAAGCACTGTTCATCTTATATTTGCCATATGAAATAGTGAATTGAAGGCTAAAACCTGCACAATGAGCTAATCCCAGTGAATTAAAAAGCATTCAGATCCATGTTGGATAGTGCTCATTATACAGATATTAAGCTGTTCAACTAAAGCTTTCAGCTTTCAAATTTTACAGGAAGTAAACATAACACAGGTAGAAAAAAAATCCCTATATAAAAATGTGTGTAAAATAAATAACTCTGAAAGGTGTGGGCAAACAATACTGTTTTCATGCGTGAGGTTTAGATGGAAGACCAGATGGAACTTCCTGAAAAAGAAATTCGACAGATGCTGTATGCTAATATTGCAACAGATATGTTTTTTTTATGGTCACTATCGGAGGAACTGAATTCAGAAATGAGCATAAGGCAAATTCACATTGATGCTTGGGCCATTGACAGAATGGGCTTCTGGCCACTTTATAAACACAGGAATGGATGACATTTCTCCTATTCTCAGCTCATTGCATTTACTCTGTGCAGCCACTTTATCTGGGTTATCTTGATTCCTCGGTAGCAATGGCTGGTTGTCCTATAAACCTGTAGCCGATTCAAGAGATGGCCATTAAGCCAATGAACTATCCCAGTGGTGAAATCCTCTGACGTCTGCTACTGGTTCGGTGACTCTGCTACCAAGCGCGCTCTTTGCATGCGCTTGTGTGCTGCACGCCCCTGCGTCCCTGGGCGAACCCGTGCAGTGCTAAAAAATGGAACAAGCCTTCCTTTTTTGAAGCCTTCTGAGTATGCAAAGGTAAGTCGTACAGTGGGGGGGAGGGAATCCATTGTGCCACACAATTCAGATTATCTAGAAAGCAGGAAATCCAACATTCTAGCTAATATAAATCACGCATCACAGCTGATTGTCAGAAATACCAGTTCGGACAAACCGGTAGCATTTTTTTATTACCAGTTCGGGTGAACCAGTCCGAACTGGTAGCCTTTCACCCCTGAACTATTCTCATCGTCATATTGCATTCAATTCTTATATCTTCCCATAGGCACTCTTTTAATTTCTGTCCAAGTTGAGTGAAGCAGATTCCACTCGATTCCCCAGTCTGACTTTCAATACTACAAAGATTCCCTTCCCTTCTTTTAAACAATTGTATTTTTAACCCATCCCATCCTATTCCATTTTTTTAAAAAACAATTGTATTTTTTAAAAAATGTAGGAACATGACTACAGGTACTTTGTTTTTATGAAGTTAAAGAATCAGTTCTTCCTTGCTACATATAACCTTCCACAAGGCTGTAGAGAAAAACATAAGAATGAAAGAAAAAAAACCTTTTCCTTATTGCTCTGGTTACTGTCGCCTCAGAGGTAGGATGTTATAAGAAAAAAGGTTCCTGTCAAAGGAAATAATATGGAAAAATGGGGGAGGGGAGAACACCCATATCTACAAACACCAGAGACAACAATGGAAAGACAAAGGGACCAGTGAGGACTAGTCCCTGAATGAGAAGAGAGGTACATATTTAAGGTCAGTCCATAAATGAACCAGTCAGTGGAGTTTGCCTTTCCTACACGGATATAAAGGACAAAGAGCAGAGAATGACCATATGATTTTGAGGTGATCGTAGTATGGACTGAGCCCCAGCCCAGATCCACTGCCAACTCACTGCATTTCAGACCAGCATTTGTGAAGTTTGGTTGATTAGAACACCACAGACAACAAGTATCTTAGACTGCCTGTAGAATTGCCCTTAGATTCAAAGGGATTGTTGGATTGGGATCAAGGAGACACAGATTCAAATCCTGATTTGGCTACAAAGAATCACACAGTAGTTTTAGACCAGTCATTTCTCAATCCCCGTTGGGGATATTGGAGGAGGTAAGCCATTTTCAATTTCTACCAACACATTTTGGGTGTGATGATTCTATGCAATCATTTACAAGGGAAAAAAAAAATTGGAAGCAAAGGTAATTTAATTCGAATCCCATCCAGGAAGGAAATCTGCCTCTGGCCTTTAACCAGCCTCTTAATCACAAATATCTAATTCAAAGAATTAGGACTTTCTTAGAAAAAAAAACCCTCTGTTTTGAAAAAGTACCATCAGAAAGTTTTGCCTGGTATTCTGTGTCAAAATGTCTTTTGCGGGATCCAATCTGGACCAGAGGTTTAGTTTTCCAAACTTTTATACTCATTCTGGAGACTAACCTCAGGGAACTTTTTCTCCAGCAGAGCCAGTGGTGGGATTCAGCCAGATCGCACCTATTCAGGAGAACCGGTTGGTAACTTTCTAAGTTGTTCAGAGAACCGATTGTTGGAAGAAATCTCCTTTTGTTTTTTTCCACTTTACAGGGTTAATCCTGTAAGGAAGGCAGGAAGGAAACATTCTAGTGTTGTTTCTAGCCTAATCTTTATTGCCCTGCTTACAGAAACTGCCTCTCCGGTTAACCCTTATTACATTGTAACAGCTAAGGCGAAGGGCCCATTGACCTGAGTGACACTGAGTTGGCCATGTCCACCCAGTCACATGACCACTGAGCTCCACCTACCCAGATGGTCATTAGGGCAGAGAACCGGTTGTTAAATTATTTGAATCCCACCACTGAGCAGAGCATGTGCTTTGGGCTATTCTGCATGGTATTTATATAGTGCCTGTTTGTGTGTGCCTTTTTAGTTGTTTGGCTGTTGATGGCTAACTATTAAGTTGTTGGCTGTTGTTTCCTTGTGCTGCCAAGCCCATACTACAGCTTCCAAGATCTGCAAGTGGTCATCGCACACCACCCAGAAGCTATCAGATGAGGACAAATTAGGCATTATAAACATCACTTGGAGGTGGGAAATACTTCCAATGTAATCTACTGGATCCCCTGCATGGATTGGCCCTGTGACTATGTCAGACAGAAAGGGATGAAGGTAACCACGAGATTGCAAGAACACCAGCAAGTGGTCAGATGAGGAGACCTGAACTCAGAGGTGGGTTCCTACCAGTTCGCACCTATTCGGTAGAACCGGTTTGTCAAATCTACCAAACCGGTTAGAAGAGGTTCCACCAGTGGACCCAGAAAGCAGGCCACACCTACAGAAGAGGTTCCAAAAATTTTTGAAACCCACCACTGGTCCTTGGATATGATTATTCTACACTATCATGCTCATATTTATAAAACTCAGTGAAAGGTAAGGATGACTACTGCGTTTGTGGTGCAATAAGAACATTGCGTGTGTTGAAGTTGTTTTAACGCAAACCAAAGATGCCTTTTCAAAAACAAGTTTACATCATATTCTTATGCATGCCAGTGCTGTGTGTGAGGTAATTTAAGGTGGTTCTGACAAGTGTCGTCGGCATCTTCATATCCGGTCACATGGGTGGCAAGCCACTTCCATCCGGTCACATGGGTGGCAAGCCACTCCCACAAAGGAGGCCACACCCACAGAGTAGGTTCGAACAATTTTTGAAACCCACCACTGCCTGAACTTATTAATAGCCATACATTGCAGTGAACAAGAACATCTGTTCAATTTTGCAGCTACTAAGATTGTTGGATGAGCAGGTACAAAAACAACCAGGGAAGTGATTGAAACCCTGGAAACAGGCCCCTGATCAGTCAACAGGAATAACGACTTACCACCAGCTTATCTAGTAAACAGGAGGCTAGGACTTGGCAGCACAACAACCAACAACTTAATAGCTAGCCAATAATACCCCAGCCAACAACTAAAAAGCCATAAACAACCTGGCTTCATGTAAATACCACATCGAGAATAGTTCAAAGCACACACACTGCTAGAGAGAAGTTCCCTGAGGATAGGCTCCAGCATGAAGATTAAACCTCTGGTCCCAGTGGCCAACCCAAGATTGAATCCTGCAACTTTATCCTGGGACACATATATTCTCCTTCATTCATGAAAATGTCTTTTCTTATTTTAAATGTAAGTTGTGGGACAATAGAAAACATATTTAGTCTGTTGTCTGTTTAGCTATAAGAAAACCCCACTGGATTCATTCAGTTTTCCTCACTGGTAAGTGTGCATAATGTCGCAGCTAAAATTTCATACATCCTTCTGATTAAGAAAAAAAGTTATTTATGGAAAGAGCAAAAAATTCTCTCCCCTTTTGTCTTTCTTGCCATTATACCCAGGCTCTTGATTTCAAGAAGTTTTCTCGAGTTAATACATTATCAGGTTTGGGTGGTTGAAACTGAGAATGTATTAATTTTAGTGAGATGTTTTGAATATATGTCAGTGTGATTGAAAGGTCCTTGGCAGTGTTGAAATTAGAAGGATGTGCTATGTTAGAGAGAGAAAGGATTAAGGAGAAATGAAAATGCTGGCTCCTAGTCAATTGACTAAAGCACCTTTGTTATGCTTAAGGAGGCAGTATTTAATTAGAAGTTCTATAGCTTTCTTCACAAGTATAAAGGAGTGTAAAAATATTTGTAATGGATAGAAAGAAAAAAGTGACATATATATTTTGATTTGAAAATGATGAGAAAGTAGCAGCTTAACAAGCAATAATTTTGAAAATGCCTCTCAACATTTCCTCTTTCCACTTATGCAATTAGCTGTTTTGGGGATTATGTAGAGATTGTTTTCACATGTTGCCATTTTTCAAAAGGAGTCCAACTGATACCTGTCCTTGCTAGACAAATTCAAATCACCATGATCTGATGAACTATCTCCCATAGTTCTGAAGGAGCTTGTAGATGTGATCTCAGAAGCATTGGGGCCTGGGAAAGAGCTGAAGTTATTCCTATATTAAAAAGGGGGGAAGGGGAAACAGATCCAGGAAACTACAGACCAATTAACCTGACTTCAATACCTGGGAAGATTCTGAAAACGATAATCAAGATCTGTGAACACCTGGAAGTAAGCAAAGTGATAACCAGAAGCCAACATGGGTTTGTCAAAAACAGATTATGCCAAACAAATCTTATTTCATTCTGTGACAAAGTGACTAAATTAATGGATCAGCAAAATGCTGTGGACATACATAGCATACTTGGATTTCAGTAAAGCATTTGATAAAGTAGACCACAGCCTACTTCTTGGTAAGCTAGCAAAATGAGGGATAGACGGCATCACCACCTAATGGATTTGTAACTGGCTGACAAACTGCACTCAATGTGCAGTCCTTAATGGAACTACATCTACATGGAGGGAAGTAAGCAGTGAGGTATCCCAAGATTCTGTTTTAGTCCCAATACTCTTCAATGTCTTTATAAACTATTTAGATGAGAGAGATGAGGGGAACTATTTAGATGAGGGGAACTCATCAAATTGGCAGATGACATCAAGCTGGCAGAAATACAGCAGTCAACACCTCAGAAGATAAACTCAATATCCAGATGGGCCCTATCTAACAAAATGAAATTCAGTCAGTGGTGGGTTACAGCCGGTACGTCCCGGTACGGGCATACAGGTGCCTGCTGAGAGCACCAGGTACCGTTCTGGTACAGGGCTCCGGAGGGCCCACCCACCTGCCCACTGTCCTTACCTGTATTTGACCCAACCGGGCCATTTGTACACAGAGCGTATGGCTCCTGCGTGACTGTCCAACGAGCAGCTGGAGCATCATGGGCAGTGGGATAGATGGATAGATGGATAGATGGATAGATGGATAGATGGATAGATGGATAGATGGATAGATGGATAGATGGATAGATGATAGATGGATAGATGGATAGATGGATAGATGGATAGATGATAGATGATAGATGATAGATGATAGATGATAGATGATAGATGATAGATGATAGATGATAGATGATAGATGATAGATGATAGATGATAGATGATAGATAGATAGATACAGGGGTGGGTTCCTGCCAGTTCTAACCTCTTCTATAAAAGAGATTCCACAAATCTTCAGTGCCTTTTAAAACCAGTTCCAGCTCCCTCCCCCCACCTGTCCGCACCATGCTTGCCCCACCTGCCGCTCACTGATTGACTGGCTCACCAATCACCCCGCCCGCCTCTAAGAGTCCTATCTAAACCTTAAAGTCTTAAAGCTGTCAAGTTTGAACACCCCTGGGAGTTTTTTTTCTAAAAGGTTAGGAGTGCAAGGGTCTTGTAACTTGACAGCTTTAAGACTTGCGTGCTTCAAATGCCAGAGTTTCTGAGCCAACATTTTGGTTGCTAAGCAAGAGCATTGTTAAGTGAGTTTCACCACATTTTACAAGTTGGCCACTCCCACCCAGTCACATGGCTGGCAAGCCACTCCCACAAAACAGGCAACACCTACAGAAGAGGTTCTAAATTTTTTTGAAACCCACCACTGGATGGATGGATGGATGGATAGATAGATAGATAGATAGATGAAAGATAGATAGCTAGATAGCTAGATAGCTAGATAGCTAGATAGCTAGATAGCTAGATAGATGATAGATAGATAGATAGATAGATGATAGATAGATAGATAGATAGATAGATAGATGATAGATAGATAGATAGATGATAGATAGATAGATAGATAGATAGATGATAGATGATAGATGATAGATGATAGATAGATAGATGATAGATAGATAGATAGATAGATAGATGATAGATAGATAGATAGATAGATAGATAGATAGATGATAGATAGATAGATAGATAGATGATAGATAGATAGATAGATAGATGATAGATAGATAGATAGATAGATGATAGATAGATAGATAGATAGATAGATAGATAGATAGATAGATGATAGATAGATAGATGATAGATAGATAGATAGATAGATAGATAGATAGATAGATAGATGATAGATAGATAGATAGATAGATAGATAGATAGATAGATAGATAGATAGATAGATGATAGATAGATAGAACATATATTAAGTCTCTGGGAGATTTAATGCATTATTTTCTGCTGGAAATACAAGCACCAACTCTATCAATATAAATGTAATAAACGAAATGTATTACCAACTGATGCTGTCAGAAGAAAGGCAGAAAGGAAAACAGATATGGCTTCTAAAGGAAAACTTTGTCCACCTTTCTCATGGTGATATATGTGATACAGCATTTATCTGAACTATTACAAAGGTAAAAGTGCCCTTCACACATATGTGCTAGTCATTCCCAACTCTGGGGGCGGTGTGTGTGCTCATCTCCGTTTCAAAGCCGAAGAGCCAGCGCTGTCCGAAGACGTCTCCATGATCATGTGGCTGGCATGGCTAAATGCCGAAGGCGCACAGAACACTGTTACCTTCTCACCAAACTGGTTCCTATTTTTATACTTGCGTTTTTACATGCTTTCAAACTGCTAGGTTGGCAGAAGCTGGGACAAGTAATGGGAGCTCACTCCATTACGCAGCAATAAGCGATTCAAAATGCTGACCTTTCTGATCGACAAGCTCGGTGTCTTAGCCACTGAGCCACCGTGTCCCTATTAAACTATTATACAGTTTATTATTTGCAAACACAGATTGAACTTGAATGTCATAAACTTTTATGTCACCAGATATATGCAATTATTTCATATATTGGTGGTTATTTTTATCATCTCCGTTTCAAAGCCAAAGAGCCAGTGCTGTTATTTGTTGAACAGCAAATGTTTTAATAAGCAATACCTTTTTTCTTCTCACTCCTCAAGTTCTACAGAGTTCTATTAATTAGTTTGCAATTAAACAACAAGAAGACAGAAAGGCAAAATACAAAGGGTTGGGATTAGGATTAATCCCGACCCTGTGGAACGATCTCCCCGTGGAAATTCGTACCCTCACCACCCTCCAGACCTTCCGCACAGCCCTCAGAACTTGGCTATCCCGTCAGGCCTGGGGTTAAGACTACAACCCGCCCGAATAGTATGAATGTTGTGTTTTAATTATGTATTTGTCTTATATGTTAAAAGTTTGTCTCCCCCCCCTTTTTAAGTTGTAAGCCGCCCTGAGTCCCCCCAGGGAAAAGGGCGGCATATAAATAAACTTTAAATCTAAATCTAAAATCTAAATCTAAATGTCCATCTTCTCAGTGTCACTCTGCCTTTTTTTCCTTCCAAAAGAGCCTGCATCATTTTTTTTTCAGTTTATATAAAGAACAAGTACTTGAACTGCCTGCCCTTGTAGTGGAATCTTATTCATTTATATTAATATTACTCGACTCCCTCCTGACTGGGATATTAAATACAGTATCTAGATTAAATACTGAACTTCATTTTGTACTCCCCCCACAGTTCACTGAAATATAAATAACAAATTGAGAATGTCACTAAAATAGAAACTGGGAAAACACCACATCTGTCATTTGAGCTAAGTAGAAACAGTTTGAGCATGCAAAACCGTTTTTAATCTGATGGCAGTCAGATTATTTTCTATCTAAATTGATCTGCAACCTCCAGGGAATCTATTATATCGAGGGCTAGAATATCTGGCTCAGAAATTACCAGTTGATCTCAGATTATCTTTCACGGCTAATGGTATCATCAAGGGATGGGCTGCTATGTTCGCCTGGGTTTGGGAAAACCTGTAGCTAACATTATGGCCGCTTCGGAGAATCCGCAAATCCCACCCCTAACTGGCCCCACCCACCCTTCCCTGCCCCTCCCACTCCTCCCCTCCCGGGAGTCTCCACATGGTCCATTTTGAATGTGAGGTAAGTGCAGGGCTTGTGTGGAGGCTCGGGGGGGTGGTGGACCTCCCAGAAGTTTCGGAAGGCTGGAAACAGGTCTCTGGAGGGCATCCGGAGTCCAGGAGAGGCAATTTTCACCCTCCCAGAGGCTCGAGGAAAGACTCCGGAGACTGGGAAGGTGAAAATGCTTCCCCCCCCCCTGCAACCGTGGTGCAGGAGGCCAAAATAGGCCACACCCACCATAGCCACATTCACCTAGCAGAGAACCCATTGCTGAAATCTTTGAAGTCTATCCCTGGTATCATCCTAAGAGCATTTCATATGTAGGGGGGAAAAAACTACACTCTGAGTTTGGAAAATCTAAAAGTGTACAGATTACTGTTTTGATCTTAAAATTCCTGGTTTTATGCTGAAGGAGCTTCCTGGTATTATTTTGACTGGTTTGAAGTATTGTGGAAGTGTTTGAGTTTTTGCCATGTTTCAAGATCAAGAAGTTTTATATACCCCAGACTATCGCTTTATCTGAACGATATTTAGCACAGACCCACATTTGCTGTAGATGGCAGGAATGCAGCTTTCCATTCTTTCCTGCAACATCTCTTGTAAGATTTTTTTTCACTCCCATTTCCAGCACTCTCATCCATTACAGAAATGATTAGTCAAGCTGTTTTGAGATTCATATCCATTCCATCAATGATTTCTATGCCCTGAATCCTTAAACTAAAAATAATATTTAAAGCCTCGGGTTAAATTGTCTTAAATTCCCTAGAATCTGCGCTAACTTAAACTAACTTATGCCATTTCAGGCATCTGAATGATTACCCGAATACCTTAAGAAAAATATATTCGTAAACTAAATTAATTATAGTGTACACATTTATGAAGAATCCACCTAAACTCAAAAACAGGATACAACTGAAAAACCCTAATTGTACCTATGGGTATATATCATCTTATTTTGTCCCACTTCAGATGTTCAGTGCAGTTCTTGAACATCAGCGCTTCCTACTTTTGATATTCATAATGCTGTTATATTTCTTATGAAACAATATCTGTGATCTGTTGGCAAGTCCTCCATTACATCTTCTGGAACAGGCATGCCTAAACTTGTGTTGTGGCCCAGCAGGAGCCGTTGGAGCTGCCACCAGACTCCAACAGCGAGGGGCCCAATGAGTTGGCCCTGGAGGATGTGGAGGACCCTGGACAGGGTTCCGATTCTGAGCAGGGTGCAGAGATACTGGTTGGCCACCAGGTGGCTCCTGAGGCTTGGATCAGTGGGGAGGAGACAAGGGAGAGTGATCCAGAAACCAAGTGTGAGTTGTTCTTGGATGCACGCCGTCGAAGGGCTACTTGGCGTCAAGAACAACTACGTAATTACAGGAGGTAATTACGCTCAGCTGATGGTCATTAGGCTCCTCTCCAGACTATAAAAGAGACTGCTTGTGCCACGCCCTTCTTGCAGAAGTCAACGCTTTGACTAAAGAGAAACAAACTTGGCAGGCTGGATTGCTGCCAGAGTTTGTCTGAATTGCTGCCAAAGTTTGTTGGCCTTGCTGCCAATGTCCTTATCTGTTTGTTTACTTGGCTTTCAGCCACCGAGAGTCTGAACTTGTTATTAAAGGACATTCTCATTAAGCTTGTCTCGGCATTCGTTACTGGACGGAGGAGGGGGTCAGAACAACTTGGTATCTTACTTTTTTCTTTCCTTACTGGAAATTCTACAGAGATACCACTCATCCAGCCTTGCGAATATAAGATACCATGCTATTAAAGGCCATTATCACAATGCTTCCTACTGTTAACTATCAAGTGCCATTTGCATAAGATATGTTTTCCCCACCTGTCAGCTAAATTATGTTCACCACTTTTCGCTCTGTCATCTTTAGATATACAGTACGTGAAATTCTTTTTTTTTTAACCTGTCCTCTCATGTTAGGTTTATTTTCAGCATCCTTCCTCATTCATTCACAGGCATGCTTCATCTGTCTATTTGCTTTTTGCTTTCTTCTTTTGCAGCTGGAGTCTGAAACATAAATCAATAGACAATAATGGTTGTCTGGAAAAAATTTTAAAAAAATATGGAGGCCCCACAGAATTTTTCCAGGTCCAATGATAATCATGCCTGAATTATTTCATATGTTTCAAATATTTAGCCTTTTTAGAGTCTTTTAAAATTGCTAATTGCCTTGATAGACTTTCTTTTTAATTCTTAATATTATTTTAATACAAACAGTCCATCTTCCATTAAACAGTGTGCCGCCTGTGTACAGATATCTTGTGCAATAACATTTAAAATTTACAACCATACTCATTATTTATCTGCTCATAACTTAATACACACACACACACACACACACACACACACATTTATTTATTTATTTGAAGTCACAACCCCTGGTATGCCCAAATATGGGAGGAAGTTCACTGCTTCCATTCTCTGTCCATCGGCTCGTCATAAGAGACCATCCAGACAGAAACCAAATATTTTTACTGTTGCCTTTGTTACAAATACAACACACACACACACACACACACACACATATGTGTGTGTGTGTGTGTGTGTTTTATTTGTGCTGATAAATAAATAAAGGGAGACTAGTATAGATCTATTTCAAGCTATTTAGCCCTCATCAGCTAGCCATACCCTTACTGGGAATCGAGCCTGTGCTGTATTGCCTCTAAGGCAGATGTGTTAACCATTGAGCCACAGAGCTCGACTCCTTATCAGCCAGCCAGGGAAGAAGGTATATATTTAGAGTCACAACCCCTGGTAAGCCCCAATTATAGGTATATAAATATATACCTTCTTCCCTGGCCGGCTGATAAGGAGTCGAGCTCTGTGGCTCAATGGTTAACACATCTGATACTATAACAACCCTCTTCTTAAATTATTTACTTCTATTATCATATTTTCTCTATTTTACTAATCTACTTACATATTTAACTTTCATATTTGTTCTCTAACCATCGGTAGAATAATTCCCATATACGACAATATTCAGTTTGCTCCTTCTCTTTAATTGCAAGTTTTAACCTATTCATTTCTGCACATTCTAATATGTTCCTGATCATATTCTCATCCGTAGGAATCTCTTCAAGGAATCTCTGCCTTATTAGACTGCTATACCTTTCATTGCTGTAGCACCTCCTGAATGTCTCTGTCTCTGGACAACAGCCAATTGCTGAATCAGAGGGTCTTCTCCTTTGGCAGTGATCTCAAACCAGGAGTAACCCACCTCTGCCGTCTCCCCATTATAGGTCTTAAAGAGCCTTGTGAGCCCTTGTCCAGTATTGTAATAATGACAAACTGGCCATAAATTACCAGAAAACCAAAGTTGTGGCCTTGTTAAAAGGCCAAAGCTCCACTCATGGTATCTCAATGGCCATAACGTAGAGCAAGTGGCCACCTTTAAGTATATGGGTGTGGTCCTATATGCCACTGGCTCAAGGAAAGGACATTGTGAATATGCAGCTACATCTGGTCAAAGATCAGCTAATACTATTCTCTAGGAAGAGTATTAAGTTCCTGGTACAATTAAGCTTTTCCAGAGTAAGTTGTCAGCATATCTTCTTTAAGGGACCCTGCTTGGACCTCCAGTTTCTTGTTTTACACCTTTAGAAAGAGTTCAACCCAAATGAATTAGAGCAATTGTCCAGAAGTCTCGTTGTGTTTCAAACACACTCCTATGCCTGTTGTGGCCCACCAGTGGCCAGTGGAGCTGGCAGCAGATTCGGACAGTTAGGAGGTTGGGGAGGAACAGGGCCAGTCCTGGAGTCTGGGGAAGGCTCTGATGAGGGCTTTGTGTCGGAGGCAGAGATGGGGCCAGAGCCGTATACCAGTTATCAGATGCCTTCAGAGTCAGACATCAGTGAGGCAGATGAACAGTTGGAGCCTGTTCCCAGTGTGCGCATGCACAGAGTTGCCAGATGAAGGGAACAGCTAAAGAACAGGGGTCGACTTGGGAGTCAGGCCGCAGGTGGACAACGAGTGACCCCTTCCAGAAGAAAGAAAAGAGGAGCAAAAGGGGAGTGGAGTTTGCAGGAGACCATTAGTTCGCTTAATTGGTTCGTGACTCTCCGAGACTCCTTGCCAAGTTCTGCAGATATCGGCCTGTCGGCTCTCCAAGCCAGATAAGTTCTGAGAGTGTAAATCCTTCCTTGAAAGACTTTGCTGGATGTGAATTATTGGTGCAAGGACTTAGGGAAAAGAAAATTAATTTTCAGCCAAAGATTTAAAGAAGCTATATAAATTCTTGCTTCTACTTTGATCAATCCTGTTCTGACATAGGCTTCCTAAGAGTTTTTGTCCAGACAAAAAAACCCTTTTATTAATTGACTGTGAATTCTGCTCATTCTCCAAGATAAATTTTTCTCATCATGGATCAAGGCTGTTGAACACAGTCTTACTAAATCAGGCTTTTCTCCATCTTCAAGTTGGACTATTGATCTTGAAGAACAAACCCTTAGACAAAGGGTAGAGGACACAGAGAGGCAAGCAGACTTAGGGAAATCTCCATTGTTTCTGGCACCAGATTTTATTAGATATACAGTCACCCCTGCCAGTTATCTTAGCCAGTTAGAGATAGTGAATTCATCAGAACGTCTTTTCACTTGTATGATGCTTTCCTCTCAGCCACACTGGATGGAACATATAAAGGGATATCATTGACTGAAATTCTGATCCTATGATTCTGGTGTGGTGAAAACCTGTTGTGAAAAGAGAAATATATCTATTGGAAAGTTGCAGGTAATAAGGCCTAGGAGTGAGCTTGCAGGCCTCACTGAGCCAACGTTTTAAACTAACATAATTGCAAAATGTACCAGACATATTTCGAACCGGCTGACTCGTGGGCTGCATTTTCTGCAAATTAGGTAGTTGTACAGATATATTTAGAGCAGTGTGTGTATGTGTGTGTGTGTGTATATATATATATATATTCATTCATTCATTCATTCATTCATTCATTCATTCATTCATTCATTCATTCATTCATTCATTCATTCATTCCAGTAGAAGAGAATATATGTAGCACAGTATTGAACTGTAGCACCCTTGGTACTCTCTAAGCTTGGTTGTGTGCTTGAAGACATTTCATTACCCAACTAGGTAACATCATCAGTGTTATTCAGTGTATGGTTTGCTCTATTTATACACTGTAGCTTCCCCTGCCCATGTTAGTGTGGGCGTGATTTTGTCCTTGATAGTTCTTTCAATAAGATATTGTTTTCTGCTTGATTTTTTGACTGGTGTTAATCCCAGTTTATCTAAGTGTTTTGTACTGGGGGGGATATATTGTGGTCTTTTTGTTTGCTTCTTAGCTCATTGTTGTCTCTTTTAAATGTTGAGTAAATAGGGGTATTTCTTTTCTTTTCAGAAAATTTTTATTTTTTTATTCTCTTACATACCATTTTAAGTATACATTCACATAATTGTTATTCTTCTTTACATTTATAATTCTCATACATTTATTATTTCATTTAATAGGTTATAATATACAGTTTGGGTTGCTTTGTTTACCATCCCTCCCGCCTGTTGTAACACCACCTTATTTTCCTTTTTTCCCCTCCCTCCCTTCTCTACTTCCTTCCTTCCTCCTCCTCTTCCCCTTCCTTCTTCCCTTACCTTTCTCCTACTCCTACTCTTCCTCTTCCCCTACCTACCCTCTCTCCTCTCTTCCTCTCCCTTCCATCCTCCTCTCCTTACTTCTTTCTTCTTTCCAATAGGGGTATTTCTAAGTGTCCATTGATGGGTGATTTATCTGAATAACAAATTAACGTTTTTGGATTTGGCTTGATCTAGAAAGCCCACACTTTCCCAGTTGAAACTGCGGTTGAGTCTATCTTGTATTGCATGATTAAGGCGTTTTCATCTCACTGCAAATTGGTGATCATGAATATACAGTAAACTACAATCTAGTTTACTTCTTGATTGTCTATATTGTGACTATTACAGTCTTTATTCTGTATGTTGAAAGTATTTTTTTTTCTACTAGGGTTTTTGGATTTTGGAAGGCTTTACTTGGATTGTGTGTTACAATGATGCTGTATACCAGTGGTGGGTTTCAAATAATTTAACAACCAGTTCTCTGCCATAATGACCAGCTGGGTAGGAATAGCTTGGTGGTCATGTGACAATGTGGCTGTGGCCAACTCACGTCGATGGGCGCTTCGCCTTAGCTGTTACAATGTAATAAGGGTTAACTGGAGAGGCAGTTTCTGTAAGCAGGTCAATAAAGATTAGGCTAGAAACAACACCAGAATTTTTCCTTCCTTACAGGATTAACCCTGTAAAGGGGAAAAAAATAAAATAAGATTTTTTCCAACAACCGGTTCTCCAAACTGCTTAGAACATTATGAACTGGTTCTCCTGAATAGATGTGAACCAGATGAATCCCATCACTGCTGTATACTAGTGTTATGTTTTTTTACAGCTTTTGTCGATTGTGGGCTGAGTGTCAAACATTTGTTTTGACCAAGTTGCATGGGTATCCACATTGTTGGAAGATGTTGAATAGGCGCCCTGTTTGTGGGAGGTTGAGTTGTTACTTTCACAATGGAGCACTTGGTTACCGTGTGTTGTTTTTCTGTAGCCTTGTGTTTCTAATTTACCATCCTTTCCTCCCATAAGAGAAACTGGGCAATCAGATTGTTCAAACGAGCACAAATGTGCTTTAGTAATCCAGAACAACAGGACACGAAGCAGGCTGCCTATACAACATCTTCCAAGGAAATGAATATTCATTGTATTTAAACTGGAAACAAACCCCAGGCTGACAAGCATTGGTGCTGGTGAATGAAACATGTGCAGGTAAAAATTACACATTTTCAGAAACCTGGAAAGTTAGAATATAGGAGAACAATTGCATGACCTAAGTACTACACACGTTTGTTACTCTGAAAATATCTAGTTCACTTTCTCAGCATTTTTGTTTTATTCTCCTTACTGAGCTTTTCATTTGAACCGATGCCTTGCATGACTAACCGGACCATTTTTCCAGGTGTATCTGGATTTGTTGCTATTTGTGTTGAGCCATGCTGCTAGCCAAACTTGGCATTTTTTAAATTGTACAATTCGATGTGCTTTTTTGGAGAAGCATGAGGCAGTTATCCTTGAATAAGTATGAAATGACTTGCAATCTGATACCCAATCCAATTCTCTGATGCACTGTAGATATTCCCCTAAGAATGTTCTGCCTGGTTTGCTTGCTTTAGCTTTCTTGGCATGTCAATTTTAGGTTACACTGGAACTAAGGTAATTGAGAAAGTTTAAGCTTGCCTGCCCCCATTCACGAAAGAAAACTCAATTAGACTTTCTAGTTTATGACCAAGCAGCTTATCGAAAACTTCTATCAGATTGGGGTGGGGGTGGGGGGAGAAAAAGGGTTACGGCTCTTAAATATAAGAAAGTAAACTGATGATACTTAATTTTTTTGTGGTTCTCATAAACTAAGGCAATCATGCTGCATCTTCAGTAGAGAAAGGAAACAGTGAATTTTAGTTTTAAAGAAAGGCAACCTCTGATCCGGAATACTACATTTGTCTATTTCGTTTATTACTGTGCTGTAAAAAGTGGGACAGAACAATTTATCTATCTATCTATTATCATTTTAATCCTTCCAATGATGATAATTCCCTGGGTTGATTACAGGGTTGTTTTTTTTAAAAGTACAAAGAAAAGAATTTCAATAGAATAAATTAATAAATAGTAACAGAAAGAAAAGAAACATAGAAATAAATAAAAACCAAGGTAGAAAGCAGCCAATTAAAATAAAAAACTATCTATAAAAATTCCAATTATGCTTTAAATAGAGAAAATGTATTTCCAAAGCAAACTGACCCAATTTTCTTTGTATGACAGGATTTATTTTGAAACAAAAAAGCTCTATTTCTATACACGAAGGAGAAAAAGAGAGAAAAATAAAGCAGGACTATTGTTTGCTTGAATTTATTACAGCCATCAAAGTTGAACAAGTGATGGAGTGTCCCTCTACTCCGAGCATGTGGTGAGAGGCCCACTTGGATTATAGGCTAAGGCTATGGGCAAAGAGGAGCTTTCAACCGTGATTGGCTGTAACTCTTTACAGTAGTGCATAATTTTGAGAAATATATGATTAGGTTAAAGCTGTGATGGTGAACCTGTGCATGCGTACCACAGGTGGCACACAGAGCCTTCTCTCCGGGCTTACAAGCCGTCGCCCCAGCACAGCTCAACCGCACATGCACATGCGCCTTCTACCAGCCAACTGGTTTTTGGGTCTCTGTCATGTATGCACATTGGCGGGTGGATACAGGAGATGTGTGTGCATGCACAGGGATGGGGCACACATGTGGGGGTCGTGCACACATTCATGGGGTCAAATGGGCATGCACGTGGAGGTGGAGCATGGGGGGGTCATGCGTGCATGCACGGAAGGAGTACGGGGGGGAGAAAGCATGCGTGGAGGCAGGGGAACATGGTGGGTCATGCATGCATGGGGCAGGGTGTGTGTGTGGGGGGTTGCACACTCATTGAATTATGGGTGAGTGTGTGAAGTTTCCACATGTGCCGACCAAAAGGTTAGCCATCATTGGGTTAAAGAATGAAGGGAGTTTTTCAGGGCATCTCTTTCCTTTCCAATTCAAGGGCCATGTTGCTGAATTGTTAGTCCAGACATTTGGAGTCAGCCCTAGAAGCCAGAGTTGTGGTCATCTTCTTTGGAATTTCTTTATGACCTTGCCACTCAATAGGGCATGACCAGAATCTGAAGACACCAAGTGTTCTCCTCTCATTTAACTTTAAAGCTTTTATGTATACAAAGGAATCTGTGCAGGATACACGCAGTCGAAGGGCTACTCGACATAAAGAACAACTGTGTAATTGTAGGAGATGATTGTGCTTAGCTGATGCTGATTAAGATCCTCTCCTGATTATAAAAAGGACTGTTTGTGCCACGCCCTGGTTGCAGGAGTCAACGTTCTCATTCACGTTCATGAATTAACCAAAACCAACTTGGAGAAGTGAGTTGCTGAGAGAAACCTGTTTGCAGTGCTGCGTCGGGGTGTAGGACTTTTTGCCAGAGTGATTATCTCTTTGTTTATTTTTGGCTTGCAGCCAACGAGAGCCTGGACTGATTAAAACATTCTTTTGTATGTCTGTTTTGGCTTTCATTCCTGACGGAGAAGGGGGGTCAGAACAGGTTGGGATTACAAAACTTCGGAACCAGAATAGCAGTTAAGAATATTCCCTCAGCATCCTTCCTGGGAAGTGCTTTTTTTTAAAAAAATATGTTTATATCCCAAGATGCATTGCACACACACATATATTTATGCACTGAAAAGTAGTGCACTGTTAAGACTAAATGAATTTTCCATTGGTATTCATTTTGGGTATTCATTGCTTGTCACAATTAATGTCATGAGAGCTTTCATTTCTCGGAGGTTACACCCATTATTTGACTTATTATTCATGTATTCAAATAACTAATTAGAATAGAATATATGCAAACATCCAAATCGGCTATGAGAAATGAGTTTGTCACAGGATTCTTTACACTGACCCAGAGAGACATTTATGGCTCCGGTTTTCATTGGGCTGTCTCTTGCTGTGACAAAATGAAAGCTGCATAATATTTATAGGAACAGTTAATTTAGAATTGGAAATTAGCTTTTCTCCCTGAACTATCCACAGCAGGATCATATTAGATTAAGGCATCATGCTTCTTTATCTAGAACGGCGCAAAGGACAATGGGAGGTTTCCTACCCGCTGGATTTGCACAGCTATTGCTGGTCAAATTAAATCATTAAGAAAAAAAAAGCAAATGAACAAACAATTCATTTCTACAATTCAATTCAAGAATTCAAACTGATTCATTCCTATTATTCAGGATAACTACAAAGCCCTAAAATTGCTTCAAAAATTGCAGCAATGGGTTCGCTGCCCTGTTGCTGGGTGGACATGGCCATGGTGGGTGTGGCTAGTCGGCCTCCCGCACCATGGGGGGGGCATTTTTCACCCTCCCCAGGCTCCCCAGGTTTCCTCAAACCTCTGCGAGGGGAAAAACTGCTTCCCTCAGGTTCCGGAAGTCCTCTGGAGGCTGGAAACAGCCATTTCCAGACTTCTGGAACCTCCGATAGGGCCACACACCCCAGAGTCTCTGTGCAGGCCCTGGCATGATGTACGGGCTGTGTGGAGGCTCCTGCGATGGGTGGGGTGGGAGGGGCGGGATAATAATGGCCAGCCAGGGGTGGCATTTGGGCGTTCGCCGAACTGACAGAATCCTACCTAGAGGATCGCCCGAACTTGTGCAAACCCCCAGCAGCCCACCCCTGCCTAAAGCAAACAATATTAGTTTTAAAAAAAAACAATTGTCTTTTGTCCCAGATTCAGAGGAGGAAACATGGAAGTTCCCTTTTGATTTTGAACAATGATGATGAACAGTATCAAGCAGAACAATCCCCAGGAAAACTAATGTGAGGTGTATCTTAATTATTCCAACTCAATATGATAAGGAGTTTAAAAGATTTGCTGGGCTGGGATACTCTTGTATTTACAATGAGTTTTGCCCCGCTGATAGTTCTCTTGCTCAGTTCACTTGTGAGAACATAAGAAAAAAATGATATATTTTGATTCTTTGCACTACCCCTACCTGTATCATTCAGTATGGAGATTTCCACATGTTTTAGATCGATCCAGTTTCTGTTTTGGGGGCACCGTTAAGATCTTCTGTCATAATGGACCCTCTCTTTTGGAAAAGAAATATCATACTAACTACTTCGATTAAAATTCAGGGGAATGGGAGTGGTACTGGGTGTTAGTCCTTAGGATTAGGATTAGGATTTATTTCATTTATATGCCGCCCTTTTCCCCGAAGGGGACTCAGGGCGGCTCACAACTTAGTCAAGGGAAAGGAGGTACAAACAGGGGATAAAAGACAAACAAACAATACACAATTTAAAAACACACAACAACCATACCATTCGAGAAGGGGGGGCAGAAGCTCTTTAGCCCCAGGCCTGTCGGAATAGCCAGGTTTTGAGGGCTTTGCGGAAGGCCTGGAGGGTGGTGAGGGTTCGAATCTCCACGGGGAGTTCATTCCAGAGGGTCGGAGCAGCCACAGAGAAGGCTCTCCTCCGGGTAGTCGCCAGTCGGCATTGGCCGGCGGATGGAATTCGGAGGAGGCCTAATCTGTGGGATTAGAAAGTTAGCACCCTCCCTTCTCCTAGAACAATGAAATATTAAAAAGACAGACTATTATCTTTCCCTGGATGAGAAAAGGAGAAACATATTTTAAAAACAGAGCAGCTTTCCTGCAGCTCTCTGCCCCACTCCCTCCACTTCAGCTCCAGGGTGATAGGATTAAGACCTGGCCCTAAGGACATGATAGGATTAGCGCTCTATCCATCTCACCACATGGCACCTGGGAAGATTACATCACCCAACAAGGCTCAACCAAGCCTGGAACTCAGGACAGCCTACACAGCTGCCCCTGCATGGCCCCATGGGAGCCTGACAACCAATCAGAATACAAGCTCAAATTCAAAATCCCAGAGAGGGCATAAAACCCAGGCATTCTCAGCATCTCTTCCCCCTTTTTTCTCTTTTTTCTCTTTCCTTCACCCAACATCTTCGAGGCATGGGTTCCTGTCCACCATTAAAACCATCTTTCCAAGAAACTTCCATGAATCCAGTGTCTTTTTCCCCGCTTGGAACTGAACCCAGAAGGACATTTCTTCCAACAGTACATTAGTGTATTTCAGTGGTGAGTTTCAAAAATTGTTCGAACCTATTCTGTGGGTGTGGCCTCCTTTGTGGGAGTGGTTTGCCACTCATGTGACCAGATGGGAGTGGCTTGCTGCCCATGTGACCGGATATGAAGATGCCGACGACACTTGTCAGAACCACCTTAAATTACCTCACACACAGCACTGGCATGCATAAGAATATGATGTAAACTTGTTTTTTAAAAGGCATCTTTGGTTTGCGTTAAAACAACTTCAACACACGCAATGTTCTGATTGCACCACAAACGCAGTAGTCATCCTTACCTTTCACAGAGGCACTGAGTTTTATAAATATGAGCATGATAGTGTCGAATAATCATATCCAAGGACCAGTGGTGGGTTTCAAAAATTTTTGGAGCCTCTTCTGTAGGTGTGGCCTGCTTTCCGGGTCCACTGGTGGAACCTCTTCTAACCGGTTCGGTAGATTTGACGAACCAGTTCTACCGAATAGGTGTGAACTGGTAGGAACCCACCTCTGGTGTGTTTGCAGGAAATAGTTAAATTTATTTTAAAATAAGGATTTGAACATAATTTTATTCATTACACCAAACTGTCTGTCATTATCTTATGTTAGTGAGATCCAAATTCGTAGCTGACTTCTATGAGGAAGGCAGACACAAAATTCTGGTTGCTTTAGAAAAAGTAACTTCATGATAATGATGTTGATGTATGCATGTATTAAAATCCATCTGGTATACTTCTGAAATGGACTATTACCAATTCTGTTGAATTCAATAAAGAATGATTCAGCTCATTTGTGGTTTTTTTTTTAATAACATTTCAAAACTGAAGGACAGACTTGTTCACATACAAATTTGATTTATAATTTCTAGCCGATTTAGAGGCATTCATTCTCTGTATTTTCTTGAACCAATTTAGGTTCTGTTAAGATACGCTAATTAGAGCTATTGTTTTTGTAACTCTATTAAGTAATCAAGATAAGAATTAAGAATCATTGCCTTGGATCGTTCAATATGCCAAATCATAATGCAGTTTGCTTTTTGGCTTATTGTGCTGTGTTTGTTCAGTCAACCATAGTTAAATGAGAATATAATGTAAATAGGATAGGTGTTGTGGCCCAGCAGGAGCCGTTGGAGCTGCAAACAGACTCCGACAGCGAGGGACCTTATGAGTCGGCCCTGGAAGAGGTGGAGGACCCTGGACAGGGTTCCGACTCCGAGCAGGGCGCAGAGAGGCTGGTTGGCCACCAGGAGGCACCTGAGGCATGGAGCAGCGGTGAGAGCTGAAGGGAGTGTGCTCATGACATCAGGCCTTGGATTAGTGATGAGGAGACAAGGGAGGTGATCTTGGATGCCAGGCAAATACCAGGCAGATCGACGGAGAAAACAGCTACGCAGTTACAAAAGATAATTGGACTCAGCTGGTTGTAATTAGGCTCCTCTCAAGATTGTATTTAAGGAGGGACTCGGGGAAGAGTCTGATTTGCAGGATTCAACTTCATTCATAACGCTGGAAAAGCTGTTATCTGTCTATGTCAAAGTCTGAGTTTCTGCCAAGGTTCTTATCTGTTGGTTTATGCTTGGGCTTTCAGCTACTGAAGTTTATGTTTCCTGTTAATTAAAGTGCTGTGAAATTCCAGTTAAGCTTGTCTCGGCATTTGCTACTGGATGGAGGAGGGGTTCAGAACAGATAGGCATGGATTTCTCCTAGAAAATGCCTATATACCTATTTCTCATGATTCATTTAACTGATATAGAGCTGGCTAATTGTTTGTTAATCTGAGGCCTCAGTGTGGCTAGGCAGTCAGAATCATCATATCAAACCCACTTTTGGGGATTTAAAACAACTGTGCAAAATTCTGTTTAGTCTTAGGTCAAGACACAAATCCATTCTGATTTAAGAGACCTAGGATAACTTAGTACAGCAACTGCCATGTAACAACCTTCCCCACAGAGGTATTAACGGTAAAGATTAATAGCTAAAGACCAGTGGTGGGATTCAATTTTTTTTACTACCGGTTCTGTGAACCTGGCTTGGTGGGTGTGGCATGACTTGGTGGGTGTGGCTTGGTGGGTGTGGCAGGGGAAGGATACTGTAAAATCTCCATTCCCACCAGTGGTGGGTTTCAATTTTTTTTAGAACCTCTTCTGTAGGTGTGGCCTGCTTTGTGAGAGTGGCTTGATGGCCATTTGTCTGGGTGGGAGTGGCTTGCCAGTTGTGTGACTGGGTGGGCGTGGCCAACTTGTAAAATGTGGTGAAACTCACTAAACAATGCTCTTGCTTAGCAACCAAAATGTTGGCTCAGGAACTCTGGCATTTGAAGCACGCAAGTATTAAAGCTGTCAGGTTACAAGGCCCTTGCACCCCTAACCCTTTAGAAAAAAAAACACCCCAGGGGTGTTCAAACTTGACAGCTTTAAGACTTGTGGACTTCAACTCCCAGAATTCCTCCTCTTGCTCTTCATCTTGATGATGTGCGGATGGACGGGGGGTGGGGGGGAGGGAGCTGGAACTGGTTCTAAACGGCACTGTAGATTTGTGAAACCTCTTCTATAGAAGAGGTTAGAACTGGCAGGAATCCACTCCTGATTCCCACCCAACTCCAGGGGAAGGATACTGTAAAATCTCCATTTCCTCACCACTCCAGGGGAAGGTTACTGCAAAATCCCCATTCCCTCCTGATCAGCTGGGACTCGGGAGGCAGACAATAGATGGGGGTGGGGCCAGTCAGAGGTGGCACTTTTGAATTACTCAAAATTTCCGCTACCGGTTCTCCAGAAATGGTCAGAACCTGCTGAATACCATCTCTGCTAAAGACTACAAAGTTTATTTGTGAGATGTGTTTTATGTTTTAATATAATGCATTATTTTAATAAAAATCATATGATCCAAAGGGAAGCAAGACAAAGTTGCCCACTGCCTTCTCGTTGTCTTATTTTACTTCTTGAAATACTGAATAGAGACAGAAGACAAGGTGAGGGATTATGGGAGTAAAGATTAAGAAGTCATACAAATTAGGAGCTTTTGTGATGGCTTTGTTGCTTAGTAGAATGGGAAAAATCAGTGAACCACTAACAGAGATACACATACCCACTCATCTTCCAGTAGGCGAGATGTTATATCATTTATCAATAATTTCTTCCTGTACTCTTGATAGAGCAAATAGTCTTTCCACAAAAGAAACAGTAGATGTTAATTTAACATAAAAAAATGACAGCTGTGATGATGAAAGAGTAATATGGGACCACTTCAGCCTCTGACAATGTTCGCTATTGAGCTTATCAAAAGAACATAAAGGACAGATTTAAAATATAAAAAGCTAAATTACGAGTGATCAAGAAGTTTCAATTTTATTTTCCGTGCCTTGAGTAGGAACAAGAGTTTATTACTGCACCACCACCAGTTTCATAATGAGAAAATGGTTATGCTATCTCCCAACTTCTGTTTTGGCTGCATTGTTACCATGATTTGTACTTTCTACATGTCCATTATCTCTGATTTTTTTTACCATTTATTCTATCCTCAGTCACAGTTTAAGTATGTGCTTGTAACTAAAAGTTTACTCATCTGGTAAAGTGGCTATCCACATTCCAAGTATCATGCAGAATTAAATCAGAGTCCAAGGAAAAACTATCCTTAAAGTTCCAATTTAATAAGTCAGATATCTTGGTACATCTGTGGAATCCCAAATCTGAAACTTCCTGGGATTCCACCCAGTTGAAAGTTCATGATCTTATCCTCACAACCATAAATCCATCACATGGTCCAATCTTCTTTGCCCACGCTGGCAACTCCACCCAGCTGCTTCTGGTCAGGTGCAGAGGTGCGGAGACAAAAGATGATCTTGGGCTTCTAGAAAAGAATGATAACAACACATTCGGCGACTTCAGCTAGTGCAGAATGCGGCCGCGCGAGCGATTGTGGGTGCACCTTGTTTCACCCACATAACACCTATCCTCCGCAAGCTGCACTGGCTACCTGTCGATCTCCGGGTACGCTTCAAGGTGCTACTTGCCACCCATAAAGCCCTCCATGGTAGTGGATCTGGATACTTGAGAGACCGCCTACTGCCAATTACCTCCACACGACCTATTAGATCTCATCGATTAGGCCTCCTCTGAGTCCCATCTGCTGGTCAATGTCGACTGGCAACCACGCGGAGGAGAGCCTTCTCGGTGGCAGCTCCGACCCTGTGGAACGATCTCCCCATGGAAATTCGTACCCTCACCACCCTCCAGACCTTCCGCACAGCCCTCAGAACCTGGCTATCCCGTCAGGCCTGGGGTTAAGACTACAACCCGCCCGAATAGTATGAATGTTGTGTTTTAATTATGCATTTGTCTTATATGTTAAAAGTTTGTCTCCCCCCCCCTTTTAAGTTGTAAGCCGCCCTGAGTCCCCCCAGGGAAAAGGGCGGCATATAAATAAACTTTAAATCTAAAAAATCTAAATTCCACAATTCTACTCCTTTTTATTCCCCCCTCCCAATTACTACACTAATGAAACAGCATAATGAAATAATAGAGAGTGTGGCAGGCCAAAGATCCTAAAAGGGATATAACTGCAGGCCTGACAGTGGCTTGCTAATATCCTAAGAAAGGTTTTAGTCTTAAAGTTACTACACTATGTTCAGGCTGCAATAGACTCACATGTGGAATATGAACATTTCACATTCCTATCATTGCCTCCTCCTTCCAATACTGAGTCTCTACACATTAATACAAAACCAAGTTTGTTGTGGCCCGCCAGCAGCCAGCAGAGCTGGCAGCAGAGTCAGAAAGTGAAGAGGTTGGGGAGGAACATGGGCCAGTCCTGGGGGCTGGTGAAGGCTTGGACGAGGGCTCTGCATCGGAGACAGAGATGGGGCCAAGGCCATCTGGCAGTTCTCAACTATCTTTGTAGCTAGACAGCAGTGAGGCAGAAGAACAGCTGGAGCTTGTTCCCAGTGTGTGCATGCAGGGCTTCCAGAAGAAAAGAACAGCTCAGAAATCAGGGTTGACTTGGGAGTAAAGCCACAGGTGGATGGTGAATGGCCCCTCCCATAAGAAATAAAAGAGGAGCGAAAGAGAAGTGGACTTTTTCAGGAAACAATTTGTTTGCTTGTTCATTCATTTGTTTCAGGAGTGTGAAGATCTGTCCGTGAATCTCAGAGATGTGCCAAGTCTTTCCTTGCCCAGCACTGCGTTTGGAAAATATTTACATGGGAGCTCTCCAAGCTAGATAAGGTCTGTGGTCATAAATTCGCCTTTGAAAGACTGTTTACCAGGCCTTTGCTAAATGTGAATGAGACGAATGCACATTCCTTTAATAAAAGGGGTTTTGTCTTAACCAGGAATCTGCTTCATGCTTTTTGAGGAAGCCTAAGTCAGAACAAAGTTCATATAGAAAGCCAATTTTAAACATTTTTCAAAGTAAGATGTGTGTATGAGAAACACCCAGTCAGAAAAGGATTGTGATACTAGATGCTGTTTTTGCTATATAATGAATGTGCTTTTACAGGGCAATGTGCCTATGCTTCATTCACTTTTGCAACGTTGATTGAGAGGGTGAAAATTAGTTGTGTTCTCCCTTATGTTCCAAAGTTGATGAGCTCTATTGTGTGAGCATATTTTCTCTGCATGGAATGAACTAGCTAATTTGAGTTGGTGTTAAGCAGAATGTTTTTTACATTACCTATGTGAAACTGTTTTTTCCCCCTGATGGGACATGTGTTAAAATAAATGTGGGATAAGAAGAATGGGTGAAGAGGAGGGAAGTGGATTGAGCAAGTGAAGAAATGGGGGGGAGAGGCTGGTGGCCGCTTGTAGATTGAACAAACTAGTAACTGCATTGGTTTTAGAGGCTTTACTTTAAATTTATTTTTTGAAATATGGAAACAAAATGTGACACTTATCTCTGCTGGAAAATATGAGATAATATAAACTGGACAACTTAAAATTCATTATATAAGCAAGCCATAAGATTAGTTGGATGAAGGGAAATTATGTGATAGTATAAATACATCCAATGAGTTGGAACCAGCTTATGGTGATGGATATTTTTTTTAATTATTGTACTTTACTTATTATACTTTTAATCATTTTACTTGAGCCTCACCTGCCTGGAAAACTTAACCAAGTATATGACTTTAAGGTGAATATTTGAAGAACCAAATAACTAGAGAAGAGTCATATTTGATTCATAACAGAACTACAGGTTTAGTCAGTAAGAGTGTCAAATCTATAATGCTCACTTGTTAGGAAAATTAATGCCATTCTTGGTTTCTATTTTGCCTCCTGCTTTTTCTGATAAGTGAGTGGAGCTGCTGAGTGCCATCAGGATTATAGCCAAAACTATTGAAATGGCTACTTAAAGGAAATCTGCATCCAGTTTGGGTCAATGGTGCAATTCAGCCAGTTCTATCTGGTTTGGGTGAACCGTTAGCGGTGGTGGTGGGAGGCTCCACCCACCCGACCGGGTGCCATGATGTCCTGTTGCAAACCAGTAGTGAAGGTAAGTTGATTTCACCCCTGGTCACCATGATGTATAAAAGATGTTAAGACTCTAGAATGAGTGCAGAGAAGAGCAACAAAGATGATTAGGGGACTGGAGGCCAAAACATATAAAAACGGTTGCTGGAATTGGGTATATCTAGTTTGATGAAAAAAAGGACTAGGAGTGACATGATAGCAATGTTACAATATATCAGGGATTGCTACAGAGAAGGGGAGTAAAGCTATTCTCCAAAGCACCTGAAGGTAGGACAAGAACAGTGGTGAGATTCAGCCAGTTCTCACCTATTCGGGAGAACCGGTTGTTAACTTTCTAAGCAATTCAGAGAACCGTTTGTTGGAAGAAATCTCATTTTGTTTTCTTCCACTTTGCTGGGCTAATCCTGTGAGGAAGACAGGAAGGAAACATTCTGGTGTTGTTTCTAGCCTAATCTTTATTGCCCTGCTTACAGACACTGCCTCTCTGGTTAACCCTTATTACAGCTAAGGCGAAGCGCCCATTGACCTGAGTGATGTTGAGTTGGCCACGCCCACCCAATCACATGACCACTGAGCCACACCCACCCAGCTGATCATTAGGGCAGAGAACTGGTTGTTAAATTATTTGAATCCCACCACTGGACAAGAAGCAATGGGTAGAAAATAATTAAGGAGAGAACCAACCTAAAATGAAGAAGTTTCCTGACAGAACAATTAATCAGTGGAGCAACTTGCCTCTGGAAATTGTGGATTTTCCAACACTGGAAGTTTTTAAGAAGAGATTGGAGAACCATTTGTCTGAAATAGTGTAGTATTTTCTGCCTGAGCAGGGGATTGGACTAGAACTGCACAGTCCCTTCCCATTCTTATTATTCTTTTATTTTGTATTGTGAATATAATAAGAAGGGTGTATTCGCATGGAAGGAGGGGGAATGTCTTTCTTCCAACTTTACAAAAAAGATGAAGCATGGAATCTGGTGTGACAGTAGGCGAAGTTAGGAGAAACTGTGTGTGAATAAGACACTTTGTTTGGAATAAATGGCTGGCCAGAAGTTTAAAAACTGGATTTTAAAAAGAAAGTATATTGCAACTATTTATTTATGGTATTATTTATCTGGCACCATTTATAGTTTATTTCTTTTAAAAGAGAAGGATCTTAACAGGTAGCTTATGTTAAATGTTCATCTCCAAAATAAGGTACACAGCAGATGGTACTCCAATATTTGAACAGTGCTATCATATTGCCAGGGGACGCGATGGCTCAGTGACTAAGACGCTGAGCTTGTTGACCAGAAAGGTAGGCAGTTTGGCGGTTCGAATCCCTAGTGCTGCGTAATGGAGTGAGTTCCCGTTATTTGTCCCAGCTTCGGGCAACCTAGCAGTTCGAAAGCATGTAAAGTAGAAAAAAATAGGAACTGCCTTTGGTGGGAAGGTAATAGCATTCCGTGTGCCTTCAGCGTTTAGTAATGCCTGCCACATGACCATGGAGGCGTCTTCAGACAGTGCTGGCTCTTTGGCTTTGAAACGGAGATGAGCACTGCCCCCTAGAGTCGGGAACAACTAGCACATATGTGTGAGGAGAACCTTTACCTTTACCTATCATATTGCTATCACTCATCTTTTCTCAAAACAAAACATATCCAATTCCCTCAGCCTCCCTTCAGATTTCTGTTTCTAGTCCTTTGATTATCCTCAATGTTGCTTTTTCCCAACTGCCTAATTTGTTCACATCCTTAAATTGTGGGGCTTAGAAGTAGAGATAGTGTGTCTTGTAAGGAATGAACCCAGCAGAATATAAATGTAGCTTTTCCTTTCCATTTATAAAATATAAGCAACGTTCAGCTACTAGGCGTTATGTGGTCTGAATGAAAGGAACATTTTCCTATGTATTTATTATATTTATAGAGGTGGACAATCTTGCAAATGACATTTTTTTTTAAAAATTCTCTGCCCATAGGATTAAATTGATACTAAGGATCAGCAAGGATAAATCCTGATTTAATAATGTGCATAAAGTTGCACTTGTATAAAATTGCCGAAAACATTCTAACCACTGTCCCTGTGTCCTGGAGATTAAAAAAAGGAGTGTTGAAGGAAAAACAGGCTGAGCTATATGAATAATGATGCATAAATCGGAATATATCTGGTCATACTTTTTCTATCTCATGTAGACATATAGAAAATACTTTGGCAATACACCTCAGATTATACAGTGTTGTTATGCCTCAGCTACATAATACATGGGAGAGAGGGAGAGAGAAGGAGAGAGAGAGAGATGGAGGGAGGGAGGGAGAGAGGGAGGGAGAGAGAGGGAGTGAAAGAGAGAGAGGGAGAGGGAGAGAGAGGGAGGGAGAGGGAGGGAGAGAGAGGGAGGGAGAGGGAGGGAGAGGGAGAGAGAAGGAGGGAGGAAGGGAGAGAGAGAGAGGGAGGGAGTGAAAGAGAGGAAGGGAGGGAGAGAGAGAGGGAGAGGTAGGGAGAGAGAAGGAGAGAGAGGGAGGGAGAGAGAAGGAGAGGGAGAGAGGGAGGAAGGGAGGGAGAGAGAGAGGGAGGGAGAGGGAGGGAGAGAGGGAGAAAGAGAGAGGGAGGGAGAGAGAGAGGGAGAGAGAGGGAGAGGGAGGGAGGAATAGAGAGAGGGAGAGAAAATATATGTATGTGTATGTATATGTATGTGTGTATATATATGTTTGTCTGTGTCTGTGTCTGTGTCTGTGTCTGTGTCTGTGTCTGTGTCTGTGTCTGTGTGTGTGTGTGTGTGTGTGTGTGTATGTATGTATGTATGTATGTATGTATGTATGTATGTATGTATGTATGTATGTAAAAGCAATGCCCAATTTGAACCATACCCTTAGTTATTGATGTCCCCCAAATGAAAGGGAAAAATGGAGCTGCAAAATATCTTGTGGAACATTAATCTATTTCACATTAAAAATGTGAATATTTTATCAGATTTTAAAAAATTAAAAGTGAGTTACCAAAATATTTTATTTCAAGCTTTCTGAAGCACTCTGAAGAATATATCCAAAATGATGGCTGCCAGATTGTGGTCTCAAAATTATAAAATGACAATGTCAACAGCATATAAAGAAAATTTGCATAAGATGCTTTACAGGTGGCACTTATGCCCGACGAGAATAGCAAGAATGTTCAAGAATAAATAGGAAAAGTGTTGGAAATTTCATCAGATACCGGGTTCATATTATCATATGTGGTGGACTTGTATAGAAGCAAAAAGATTTTGGACTAAAATTCACACCTGGTTGGAAAAAATGATACAAAAACATATAGACTTTAAAGCAGAAATCTTTTTATTGGGAATTATACCAGAAACATACAATACAGAATTGAAATACTTGATTGTCAATGTATTAATGGCAGCTAGAATTGTATTTGGTAAAAATTGGAAAAATGAGAAAATACCAACACAGGAGCAAGTTGTTTACAAAATAATGGAATGCGCTGAAATGAGTAAATTGACATTGGAAATTAGGGAATAATATTTTAATGTACTTAAGTAGATTTATGGGGAACTTTTTAATGTTCCAGGTATTAATATTGTGATACATTATGTCCCAAACTTTGGAATATCTGAGTAGTTTTGAGGTGCAACGTTGTTTGAGACTTATTGTTAAGAAAATAAGACATAGCAGTCTTTAAGACAACAGAAACTGTGTTCCTCTGCTTTAAGCGATTGCACCAAAAGTGTTGTTTTTGCTGGTGTAGCTATTATCAAAGGAAAGAACTGGCTTTTTTCCACTTTCTTGGTAGATCAGATTCAGAGAAGAGAACAGATGCTGTATTCTCCATGTGCTCATTTGATTTGATTTTCTTTAAACATCTGCCAGCCCCATCGTGGACCTCTGTGTGATAACATCTGCAAGGCCATTAAATTAATGCAGAGATGACTTCTAGATTATCACGGTTAAAAAACCCAGTGTCCTATAGGTAGAAAAGGAGGCGGGACGAAAGCTTTGTCAGGATACAAAAAAAGAAATGATTGCTTATCTGAAAACCGGGAGTATAAAATGAGTACATTTATAAGCAGTGCTGTGCTTGAGGCCACTATTATTGTTAATTATTTCTCTATTCACATAAAAAATCACAATGGGAGAACTGAAAGTAATAATTAGAAAACTCACTCCTGGCCGCCTCAATGTGAAAAATTAATCTCTCTTCCCATCAGTCACTTTGAATAAAATCCCAGGCCTTTGCTGAGGTATGTGTTGTTTCCCATTATTTTCGTGTGTAATAGGCAGCATCTTTATTAAGCTAGTTCAAAGGCTGCACAGACGAATGACATAGGGCTAATAAAGGTATTAACAATATGGATTTTGGGATGTTTATTGTCTTCAAGCCTTTCTCACAGCAGCCAAAAACTGGCTGATTGATAAAATGGTTTGCTTTAATATGATGCAATCTACTCATTCCAGTCTATAGACCAGTGATGGCTGTTCTGACCCCCCTCGTTCCACACCAACACACACTCCGAGCCCAAGATACTTTACGCAATTTATTAACAGACAGACAGGTCCTTGGCAGCAAACCAGCACAGACAAGCTGGGCAGCAATCCAGCACAGATAAGCCCTGGCAGCAATCCAGCCTGGCAAGCTCACAAAAATGTTCTCCAACATTAATTCCTGTGTTGACTTCTGCAAGAGGGGCGTGTGCACAAGCAGTCTTTTTATAGTCTGGAGAGGAGCCTAATGACCACCAGCTGAGTGCAATTACCTCCTGTAACTGCGCAACTGTTCCTTACACCTATTAGCTCTTCGGTGCTGGGCATCCAGGAACAACTGACTGCTGACCTCAGGCTCACACTCCCTTGTCTCCTCCCCACTGGTCCAAGGCTCAGGCGCGCAGCACCCCTCAGCCCTCCACCTGCCCCCGCACATGCACACACATCTTCGCATGCATCCCGCCCACTGCACATGTGCAGCAGTGACCTGAAAATAAGCTGGCTGGTGGTAGGCGCATGCACATGCACAGTGGAGTTGAGTTGGGGCAATGGCTCATATGCCCGCAGAGGGACTCCATAGGTTCACAATCACGGCTATTGACAATGTTTATAGTGCATTGTGTGATTCATGACAAAACATAAAACAAGACCTTGCATGTGTGAAAAAAACCAGGCATTTCACTTTTTAGGTGGGAATAGTTCAAGGAAGAGAATTCCTTGTGGTTTTTAAATCCAACTTGCAGGCTATATGACATGGGCCATTATTTCGGTCTCAGAACACCATCTGTAACAGTTATGTTTAAGAGCAGATCTTGTTCTTATTTGTTTTGGGGAAAATTTGCTTCTGGCAAATTTCTGCTAATAATCCAAGTAATCATGGTCACTAGGTATTGGCTTTAGAGGGCCATTTGTATTCCATGGTCTTTAGTCATTGGCCAATGCTTTGGGTTTAAACTGTTCATCTCACTTCAGAATTTAGTTTCTATGATGACTTAACTTCGTATGTTTTGGGTCCTGTTGCCAAAGACGAATTAGAATTGAAATCCAACTGGCAGCATGTAGCCATTGAGTACTGGCCTTAATAATGCTGTTCATTAGCCTGCCATGTTTAAAATGCTAATTTCAAATTCATCGTTCAAATCATGATTCTTTTTCCATCCTTTTGTGGGCTTTCTGGAAATTAAAGCATGACACACATATATAGGGAGCTAAACAGACGGGTACACTTAATCTTGAGATTTATATTTTCCTGGATGATTAGACAATCGTTGTCAGCACTGTGAAGGAGAGGGCAGTGACTCCCCCCACCAAATTAGCTTCTTCTGCGTGCTTTAGGCATTCAGCTGCCTAGGAAAAACTGCCACCCCATTTGGATATCTTCAGGTGGTATCCAGAATGATACATTTTAAGATGCTTGCAGGGTGACCTACAGCAGTGGCCCTCCAACCTTTGAGGCTTGGTGGCCTGGTGGAAGGGAGAGGGGCTATGTGAGTGGTGAACCGGCATGCACGGACCTGCACAGCCCTACTCACAGTGCCCGGTTTCAAATTGGGCACAGCCTGGCAGTGGGTCACAGCTGGGATTGGGGCCCCCTGACCCAGTGGTGGGCTCCTACTGGTTTGGACTGGTTAAGCGGTGGTTTGGTGGCCAGCAGCGACCCAGGCCTGCCACACCCCCGAACCGGTTCTCCCAGTGCCGCCATCTTGTTTTTTGCTTCTGCGCATGCGCAGAGAAATTTTTATTGCACTGCGCATGCACAGCCATGAGCGAACCGGGATCCACCCCTGCCCTGGCCTACAATACAAATACATCTATAAAGAATATACAAAGTTAGTTCTGTCTCTAGAACTTTTACTGAATGCTTTAACTGTTTCCCGCCATCCAGTGGCGGATTCTGGATCCCGTTGCAACTGGAATGGTGCAACAGGGCCGAGCATCCACCACATGCATGCACGCAACGTGCACATGTGTGCTCACCGCCCGCGATGCTCCAGCTGCTCGGCGGAGCGTCACACAGGTGGCGTATGTGCCATGCTCAGAAATCCCAATCGGCTCAAATACTGGGAAGGAGGACTGGTGAGCCATCTGGAGCACAATACCTGGTGCTCCCAGCAGTCACCGGTACGCCAGTGGTGGGTTTCTGTAGGTGTGGCCTGCTTTCCGGGTCCACTGGTGGAACCTCTTCAAACTGGTTCGGTAGATTTGACGAACCGGTTCTACCGAACTGATGAGAACTGGTAGGAACCCACCTCTGCAGTACACCCATACTGGGGCATACCAGTCGTATCCCACCACTGCCCCCATCACATGATCGAGGTTGCATACACAGCAAAAGTAGTAAATTTAGCAGAGATGGCCAAAATCTCAGCATATTTGAAGGACCATTCAGATGAGAAATATAAGTTGGAATGGAGAAGATGGATTGATTACATTCAAAATAAATATTGGACTAAGAAATTGCAATTAGCTTATGAATGAACAAGGAGTGTTATAACTTATCTAAATTTAGTTTAATAAAAGGGGAGTTAAAGTACAAGAGGGAGGTAGGATGCTATAGTTAGTTAGCTTATGTTAGTGTATGATTGTTAAATGTTTATACCCTGTATTTTGCTCTGGGAAGTTGGGGGGAGGGAGGGTTGGAGGGAGGGTTGGAGTGGGGGGAGGGAAGGGGAAATATTTCTAAAATTTATTAAAACTTTTCAATAAAAAAGAAAGAAAAAGGTTGCATTCACAGTCATTTGCATTTTGCAATTTTGCTAATTTACTTCCCATTTCACCAAAACTTTACTCATAATAATAATTTGTGTACGTCATAAACCATTCATTTAACAGCCACCTCAAAAATGTTCACAAACTTGGATCGTTCACAGGAGTTGTGTGTTTTACGGCTGTCATGGTTTACAACCTTGATGGGCAAGCTCCATTATGGTCCTAAACTATCTGGAATAGTCCTCGACTTATGACCACAGTTGAGCCCAACATTTCCATCGCTAAGCAAGGCAGTTGTTAAGTGAGTTTCGCCCCATTTTATGACCTTTCTTGCCACAGATGTTAAGTGAATCACTGCAGTTGTTAAGTTAGCCTGGTTTCCTCCTTGACTTGCTTGTCAGAAAGTTTCAAAGGGTGATCACATGATCACGGGTCTCTGCAACTGTCATAAACACATGTCAGTTGCCAAGCATCAGAATTTGATCACAAATTATGATGCTAAGTGTGAAAAATGGGGACAAGCCACTTTTTTCAGTGTTTTTTAAACTTTAAAGAGTCAGTAAATGAAGGGATGTAATTTGCGGATTAACTGTGATTTAAACCAGGTGAAACAAAAATTCTAGCATGAAAAAGATCCATATACAAGGTATTTTATATATCATGATCAGTGAGGGCTGCATGTAATTATTATTATTTTTTGGTTCGTTTTTGGAACATTTTTCAAAAATAGGTGTTAAACCCACATGGTAGATTCATTTCTTATCATTAAGAAAATTATTCCCTTTCCAATTATATAAAATCATCGCCTTTGCTGTATTTAAGGCTCAGAAAAGCCAAAGCTCTTTATAAGATGGTAAATTCCATGCTATAGAAATATAATCCAATATCACACTGAGATCCATCACTATAATATATCTAGGAGGCGTTTGAAAATCTGTCTGTCACAACAGTGTCTTTGCTGTGAGTTACAGTAGACTATTCCAACTCTGTTATTCTATATTCAATGGAACAGAAATATATGTCAGAATTTAGAATACAATCTGCTACAAATTGGAATTACAATTCAGTTTATGCTCTACTTTTTGGCTAAAAACTTGCCATACACTAAATAAATAAATATGCTCTATTGTGTGACATTCTAACAAACTCTGACAGGTTGCAACTAATTTAGGAATAGATTGAACATCTGCTTCAGGGATGGGTTTCAATTTTTTTTACTACCTATTATGTGGGTGTGGCCTATTTTGTTGGCATGGCTTGGCGGTCATGTGACTGGGTGGACATGGCCAACTTGTAAAACGTGGTGAAACTCACTTAAAATGTTCTTGCTTAGCAACCAAAATTTTGGGCTCAATTGTGATCATAAGTTCTCTTTCTTTTTCTTTCTTTCTTTCTTTCTTTCTTTCTTTCTTTCTTTCTTTCTTTCTTTCTTTCTTTCTTTCTTTCTTTCTTTCTTTCTTTCTTTTTCTTCCTTCCTTCCTTCCTTCCTTCTTTTCTTTCCTTCCTTCCTTCCTTCCTTCCTTCCTTCCTTTCCTTTCTCTCTCTCTTTTTCTTGTGTCTCTCTCTCTCTCCCTCTTTCTTTCTTTCCTTCCTTCCTTCCTTCCTTCCTTCCTTCCTTCCTTCCTTCCTTTCTTTTTCTTCCTTTCTTTCTCTCCCTTTCTTTTTCTATCTTTGTCTCTCTCTCTTTTCTCTCCCTCCCTCCCTCCCTCCCTCCCTTTCTCTTTCTTTCTATCTTACTCTTTCCCTGTCTCTCACCCCCTCTCTTCTCACACACACATCCCTTCCAGTTATATTCGTATATATATTCCATGAACTAAAACCAATGCCCAACAAATCCTATGATCACGACCATCTGTGTCCTACAAACCAACTCACAGAGCCTCCAATTCAGCCTCTTTCCACTGTGGGGGTTAACCGAATGTGGTTAGTTGTCCTGTTATCTCCTGGCCGCGGTTCCTACCTTTTCAGCAGAGTGGCAGAGAGAGCTAATTTCAAACAGTTTTTTCCCCTTTTTTCTGAAGCCCAATTTCTATGCCGCTCGGCAGATGATCTGCTGGTGGTTGTCTGAAGGCGTTAGGCATGCCACGAAAGGCATGTACATCACACACACAAACACACACAGACACAATGCTTGCCGTGGCGCGAGGCACGTGTGTAAGGGGGGCTGGCTGGCTGGGACAGATCAGCTGGGAGGCTGGCAAAGAAGCCTCTGTTTCTCTGCTACTGTGGCTCTTGGAGGACGGAGGTAGGGATGCTGGCCGGTGCCCGCCCCCTTGCCACTTTCCCAGCAGCCACTCAACTAAGCTGGGCAGGCGGGGCTGCAGCCAGCGGGGCTGCAGCTGGCCGGCCACAGGAGTGGTGGTGGAAAGTGGTAAGGGAAGCGAGCACCAGCCAGCATTCCTGCCTCCTTCCTCCATGAGTGCGGCCGGGGAGAAATCAGGGGGAGAGAGGTAGGAGAAGGCTGTCCCTAGCAGAAGCTTGGCTTTCTCCCCCCTCTCTTCCCCTGATTTCTCCCCATGGCAAGCAAGGCACCTCTCAAAGAGAATGAAGTGTGGACGCTTCTTCCAACAGCTGAGGCCTCCGCTCCTCTTCTTTCCTCGGGATGTGCTGTTGGACGAAGCGCCCACGCTTCATTCTCTTTGAGAGGTGCCTTGCTTGCCGTGGGGAGAAATCGGGGGGGGGGGGGAGAGGGAGGAGAAGGCTGTCCCTAGCAGAAGCTTGGCTTTCTCCTCACTCTCTCTCCCTGATTTCTCCCCACGGCAAGCAAGGTGCCTCTCAAAGAGAATGAAGTGTGGGCGCTTCTTCCAACAGCCGAGGCCTCCGCTCTTCTTCCTTCCTTGGCTGTTTCTTTCTTTTGCCAGTACGGAGGCATGGCCAGGCCACCACCGCTACCAGTCTTGTCCGGTATGCCAGATTTTCACTACCTCTTATGGCATACCATACCATACTGGGAGAAACCCATCTCTGTTCTGCTTCCTTTTTTGTCATTTCCGTCTTGAGGAGATTTTCTTGGGTTCCATGCAGGATTCCTAGACTGATTTCAGTTATGTGAATTGACCATGGAATATGTATGAGAAAAATGGGGGTTGAAGCAGGTTGATTCTTTTAACTTAAAATCAGTTTCCTATTTCTCCACTGTTCTTGATAGCAGCAACACATTTAGCCTTAAGGCAATCTTTTCTGTTTGTGAGTTCTGTGGCTTCACCCTGTGAGAATTTATCATCCAAATATTGACTGTTGCACTGGGAGGCCTGAACTTTTAAGAACTGAGTAGATTGCCAGTGCGCTGTCTGGGTTGCAGGATTAGATCCGGTTTTTGTCACCTTGGGACAAAACTCATGCATTTGCCATACATTAACTCTCACATGCATTAACCACAGCTAATTAAAACTTGTCTGAGTATTTTACTTTCTGGATTTAGGTTGTGATGAATGCATAATTAATTAAGGAGAGAGAGTTATTGCTTTTATACAAGCAGTTGTGCATCTCCTATCACAAAAACCAGCTTTGAACTCAACATTGACGAATAACCATTGTCTTTTTGGCCATAACCTAGGGCAAGATACTTGATAATGGAAGTCCAACTCCGATTCTCCAAAGACGAAAGCACTTTTGGAAACCAATTTGAAACACTGGGATAAGATGTTGGGGAGGGAGATCAGCTGAGAAGCCTTCCTCATATATCACATCTATTGAAATTCCTTGACCAGAGGGATATGCAGAATCCTTGTTTGATTAGGTGGGATGGCCAATATAATTGGGATGAAACAGTTTCTCAGATATCAGGCTTATAAGACAAAGTATTATGTACATCCAGGAGACCTCTCTGATGCAGATAAGTAGAACAGACTGATGGGGAGGGTTATATATATACACTCTAACACCCCCTGGTGTGTGTGTTCTTTAATATACAGCCTGTTGTGCCTTAAAATGGCTTCTACTGTACAGCGCAGTGGAGTTGCCATGGTAATGGCTTCACAGTACTCCATATGGGGGGGCTCCCTCTGATTGTACTCATTAATTTTCAAGCTGTAAGTATTGATTTGTCAAGCCCGATCACATAGTTTAAATCAATTGCTTGGCAATGATTATTTGAAAGGTTTTTGTCAACTTCAAATGAAATTTTGTCTTCCTAACTCACACGAGCATAACCAACACAAGCTTATATAACCAGCACAAGCATGTTTTAATACCTCAATGTGGAACAAATGCTTTCACTGCATTTGAGAGACCTGAAGTGTTGAATACTTTATAGGGTTGATGTATCAATAATTAAAGAACATTTTAAACCTTGACATTAAGGACTTTTTATGGTCATGGATTAAAAAACTGGAATACCCACTAATGGTTGCAGGTCTTAAAAGGAAGTTAAATTTGCTTTTTTGAAATTCAAAGTGATTCATCAAAATAGGTCATTTCAAGCTTACTGAAACATTCTAAAGAATGTGTTCAAAATGGCCCCAGATTTTTTTTGTTGTTGTTGAACATTTGAATGGTCATTATCAGGTCCTGTGAATTACTGACATTTTTGGCAATAACATTTTAATATACATATATAAATTGAGGGGAATATTTTACTGGTAAAAGTGTTGATATTCTGTTATATTATATTCTGGTATATTATATTCTGTTACATTATGTCCCCTGACTATTTAAGAATTTGATGCAAGAAATGTTGATCTTACCTAGTTTTCAAAAGGCAATTTTATTCCTCAATAAACAACAGCAAAAAACCCTCCAGGAAATGTTTTTCTATTGCATAGATTTTATAATTTTTTAACATTAGTGAACAATTAATTAATTAATTCTGAAATAGATTTGGAAACCTGTTTTGGCATTTGATTAATATGTAACATACATTGATAGTTTTCCTCTTTTCTTTTTTTAAAAATATTTTGTTAAGTTGGCTAGCTGTCTTTTTGTAGTTTTTCACACTTTTCCCGTCTTTTTCTATTTTATGTATCTTTCTATCTGTAAAGTTTGTTAAGATAACAAAAAAAAATCAGTACACAGTAATTTTGTACTCAAAACACTTTCAAAACAATAGAAAGGTGATTAACTACCAAAAGACAATGTAAAAGACTATGGAAAATCAAAGAGCTTGCCTTTTAACTAGGAATCATCTTTAATATCTAGGTTTTTAGGATATTGGTAGACTAGATGACCCTGAATACTCCAAAAACCAGAAAAATTATCTGGATATTTTTGGAAAGGAAACAAGAATGCATCTTGAACTGTGTGGTGCCAAAGTACTGGCCCAGTTCTTTTATGGATATCAGTTAAATCCGTAAATGAAGTGGTTGCTGATCTTTAGTTCCCTAAATAAACTCACCTTATTAAAGCATGTACATTCTACATTTTCAGGACCAGAGGTCCAAGCACCAAGATGTTTGTTTCATTTTATAGTTTAGCTGGAGATGGGGATGCTGAAGGCTGAGAATTAATGTAGCTTTCTATGGTCGGCTTATTGTCTGAAATCAAAATGTTATCCCTTGAATTTAGCTGCATCCTTAGATTATCAAATGGACAACATGAATCACAATGCTTTTTCCTTTTAGGTAGATAAGAAATCGGATATATCAGCTAGTCCAACTTTGTATTCAGTTCTAGAATCAGTCTAGATTATCTAAAACAAGCTTTGTCTTTCTTAAAAAAATGAAATATGAAACGTTGTGCCTTTAAGTTTCACTTTTGTGAAGAAAACTGGCTTTGGATCACAACAAGCATTGTGGTGGGATGCAATTTACCATGCTATATTTATTAAATCTGGTTTTCTTTTCAGATCCTGAAAATTTGTTTTTCTTAGTTTCTCTTAAAATGAAAGGGATCAGAAAAATGAAAGACAGTGGCTAAAACTATATGGTTAAAGTCCTGTCCCTTTGGACCAGAGGTGGGTTCCTACCAGTTCGCACCCATTCGGTAGAACCAGTTCGTCAAACCTACCAAACCGGTTAGAAGAGGTTCCACCAGTGGACCCAGAAAGCAGGCCACACCTACAGAAGAGGTTCCAACATTTTTTGAAACCCACCACTGGTCCTTGGATATGATTATTCTGCACTATCATGCTCATATTTATAAAACTCAGTGCCTCTGTGAAAGGTAAGGACACACACTGCATTTGTGGTGCAATCAGAACATTGCGCGTGTTGAAGTTGTTTTAACGCAAACCAAAGATTCCTTTTAAAAAACAAGTTTACATCATATTCTTATGCATGCCAGTGCTGTGTGTGAGGTAATTTAAGGTGGTTCTGACAAGAGTCGTCGGCATCTTCATATCCGGTCACATGGGCAACAAGCCACTCCCACAAAGGAGGCCACACCCACAGAGTAGGTTCAAACAATTTTTGAAACCCACCACTGCTTTGGACACAAGGCATCTAAAACAAGAAGGCTTCTATCACATAGATATGGCCACCCTCTAGGCACCCTGCTTAGAAATTATTCTTCAACAATCCCTGTTGTTGTAGTAGGGAAAAAGTATAAATGTAAGTGTGTGTGTGTGTGTGTGTGTGTGTGTGTGTGTGTGTTTGTACATCTACTCCTTTCCCTTCCCTTCCCTTAAGAAGGACAGTTGCAGAATGCCTTCAAAATATTCAGAGGGTTTGGGAAGTGAACTTGGTGGCAATGTTTTACATCTAATCTTCATCACTAGTAATTCCTTAGGTGATTCCAACTCACTGATGCCTTTTTGCTTATTAAGATTGCTTCAAGGGAAACCCTGCTTTTTGATTGTTTCATTCACCAACCCTGTTATCTAGAGATCTAATGTAGCAATATATTTCTTGACCTGAAGCCAAGGACACCATTACAGAATCTGATTGATGTGTGGGGCATATGTGTTGAATTTAGCAAGGACCAAGCATATTTCCTTGATCTATTTGATGTGCTTTATGTTTCATAGTAACTTTACTTTACAGGGCTAACAAGGTTTGGATCAGTGGAGGGTTCCTACCCATTTGGCCCGATTCGGCTGAACCGGTAGTGGTATGGTGGCCTAGGTTGCTGGAACTGGCAGCCTCCCAGGCTTGCCAAACCCCCGAACTGGTTCCCTTGTCACTACCGCCATCTTGTTTTTTAGTTCTGCGTATGCACAGAACAATTTTAATTGAACTGTGCACGATCATGCAGTGCACATCCAGCGCCCGCGAGCAAACCGGCAGTAAAGCCGGACAGAACCCATCACTGGTTTGGATGTGTTACTTACAAACCATCACATTTCACTACTAGCTGCTGTGTATAGTGGCTACGTATTTGCTTATATAAAAGTAAAGAAAGCAATGAACATTTCATCTAATGCTGCAGAGATAGAAGAACAGGTTATTGTTATTTCTACAAAATAACAAAAAGGCTTCATGTCAGAAGAGACTGTGGGAAAGGAGGAAGCCAAAGGTCACTGGAGTGAGAGAAAATTAAACAGCAGAAGCAAAACTTCAAAAACTGAAGGCAACATCAGATTATTGCACTTGTATTGATTTTTAGAACTGGAATAATTCCTAGAATTAACTAAAAGGGTCAGTTATGTTTCCAGTACATAGCATGGACATTCAAGATTACAAACTATTTGATTACAAAGAATTTGAACCTAAATAAATACAACAACTTATTTTAGTGTCTAAAAAGGAATATTATTATAAGAGAATTGTAAGAGATAACAAGTAGAGGTCTTACAGGGGAAAAAAGTCAGATTCTGGCTATAATTGTCATGAAGTAGCTTCTGTACAGAGCCAATTTGTTGTTGTGGTTAAGGCATGCCAGAAATGAGAGATCATAAGTTCTAGTCCTACCTCGGCCATGAAGTCACCTGGATAATCCTGGGCCAGCCTATATCTTGTATTATTATAAATAAAAGTCATGTAAAAAGAGATTAAAATTAAAAGATGCTTGCTCCTGGGGAGGAAAGCTATGTCAAATCTAGACAGCATACTAAAAAGCAGAGATATCACCCTGCCAACAAAAGTGCGTATAATCAAGGCTATGGTTTTCCTAGTTGCAAGGGATGGCTGTGAAATTTGGACAATAAGAAAGGTGAGCGCCAAAGAATTAAGACCTTTGAACCATGGTGCTGGAGAAGACTCCTGTGAGTCCCTTGGACTGCAAGGTCAGTCCTAGAGGAGATCAACCCTGACTGCTCTTTAGAAGGTCAGATCCTGAAGAGGAAACTCAAATACTTTGGCCACCAATGAAAAGGAAGGACTCACTGGAGAAGAGCCTAATGCTGGGAAAGATTGAGGGCAAGAGAAGTACGGAATGACAGAGAATGAGGTGGCTGGATGGAGTCACCGAAGCAGTAGGCATGAGCTTAAATGGACTGGTTGGTAGAGAACAGGAAGGCCTGGAGGAGCATTGTCCATGGAGTTGTGAAGGGTCGGACATGACTTCACAACTAACAACAACAAAAAAGAGATCAAGCAAAGAATGATTCGATTCTCCTTAAGTCTCCATTTAAGAGAACATGTTGCATGTTTTACAAACCAACATTTCAAGAGCAAGCATTGAATACTTTGCCAACATCCAGACAGGAAACATATAAGAGGTCACTATATTTAAGAGAGAAATTATTTAATGCCCTAAAGTGGTCAACACTCCTTTGGGGGAAAAGATTATTGGTCTGAGCACCTAAAATGTAAAAGCAAATGTTCCATATGGTGGCAGTTTTTTCCATCATTGATGACAATAAAATTTCAGCCAGTGAAGCCATCAATCACTTTCTGGAAGTCAGCATAGCATATTTCTGTTTCTGATTTATGGTATAAAAAGGATACTAGGAATAACAGGATTTAGGTCAACAGGATTTCTTCCTGGTTGTGGAAAAACACAAAACCATGACTGTGTATTCAATGTATTCAGCATTTTTGGCCATTAATCAGAAATGTCTTGGAGGAAAAAACTTATTGGTAAATGTTTAATGTCACCCTCTTTGTGGTTTTATATTTTTGGTTAGCTAAAATATGTGTGAAATTTCCTAGTGTTGAGAGCAATGAACCAGTGGAATAGCTGGCTTTCAGAAGTTGTGGATTCTCCATCACTGGAGGCTTTCAAAAAGGGACTGGACAACCATTGGTCTGAAATGGTATAGGGCTGGGATGTCAAACTCAAGGCCCGAGGGCCGGATCTGGCCCATGGGGTGCTTAGATTTGGCCTGTGGGGCTGCCCTGGAAACAGTGAAGACCTGCCCCTGGTGCCTCTGCCAGTGAAAATGGAGCTGGGGAGGGCCGAATGCTGCCCTTCCGAGCTCCATTTTCACTGGCAGAGGGTTGCAGGAGGCTGTCACAGCCAAAAATGGAGCTTAGGAATCCTCAGAGCCCTGGCAGAGCCCTTGGCTTCCACAGATTCCCCCAACATGAGTGACGTTGAGCTGGTCACGCCCACCCCAGTGTTGCACATTCCGGCCCCCGAGGTCAAACACAATCCTGATGAGGCCCTCAATGAAATTGAGTTTGACACTCCTGGTATAGGGTCTCCTGCTTGAGCAGGGGGTTTGATAGAAGACCTCCAAGGTCCCTTCTAACTCTATTATTCTATGAAATTCTAATCCATGATACAGATTGGAATCATAGCACATGACTACTGGAAGTTTAATTGTTACTTTCCAGCCATTGCTAGCAACTCATTGTCCATTGCTGCTAATAATCTTCATTTGCATTGTGATTTGGATATAGAAGGAAGAGTTCTGTTCTATTCTGAATTAGGACTTTAGTTTTGCGTAAAGAATACATTAAGCGATAGTAAAAATGATGTCTCCTTCAAGTCAAACTTGAATCTTTGTGACTTCATGAGCAAATTCACAAAGGTATTTAAGGAGGTCTTTGGAAGTGCTTTACTGTTACCCTTTCCTGGAATAGTCTTTTGACTCCCAATATACATATAGCAAGGGACATGGTGGCTCAGTGGCTAAGATGCTGAGCTTGTCAGTCAGAAGGTCGGCAGTTCAATGGTTCGAATCCCTAGCACTGTGTAACGGAGTGAGCTCCCGTTACTTGTCTCAGCTTCTGCCAACCTAGCAGTTCGAAAGCATGTAAAAATGCAAGTAGAAAAATAGGGACCACCTTTGGGGGGGAAGGTAACAGTGCTCTGTGCACCTTCGGTGTTTAGTCATGCCAGCCACATGACCACAGAGACGTCTTTGGACAGCGTTGGCTCTTGGGCTTTGAAACGGAGATGAGCACCGCCCCTTAGAGTCGGGAATGACTAGCACATATGTGCAAGGGGAAGCTTTACCTATAAAACAAATAATCTAATAAACATTTTAGTAACGATCTAGCAATTCTTCTATTGGTCTTTAACCAACCCTATTCCTAAACTTTGGAATGCTCCAGGAGTTATCTAATACATGTTCTATTTTGTCCAGGCCATCCCTATTCCTAACATCTAGCTGAGGTATGCAGGATGTCTGTCACTGTTATCAGTCCTCCAACCACCTAGAATTATTGCAAATGTCACACATGGATGTTCTCTATGAATAAACATTCTTTGTTCTTGCCAGACGGATTCCACAATTACAGGCGTCCAAGTTTTCTTTCAAGGGCATGCTTTGTTTGTAGCAGACAGCCCAACACATGTCTCTTTTCTATTCTTCCTTTCATTCTTCTTGTAGGCCACTTTGGTCTCAGTAAGTTTTTACGATATACTAGCTTCAGAGTATTTTCTTCGCTGTCCTTCAGATATTTTCATAATGTCCTTTTTTCTTCTTCAACTGTCTGGTGTACTTGAACCATCCCACACCCACCTATTCTGCTTGGTAAGTAAAATCACTATACAGATTCATTGTCATTATTTTTCTGGTCTTCCCGCCCAGGCCGTTTGTTCTGCTTGAGTCCAATTCACTATTCCAGCAGGGTAATCTAATGACTGGAATTGCCCAGGTGTTAATTGCCTTGATGGTACGTATGTCATCCAATGAATTTGGACTTTAAAATATTCGCTATCATGATGTATTCACTTCTAATCCTCTTTTTGACTTCAGCATGTTTGATGTTTTCAACTTGAGGGCTGCTCAACTATTCATAGTGGTTGGTGGTGCAGTGGCCTAGAGGTGGAGCCCTCGCCTCACAATCAGGAGCCTGTGGGTTTGATCCTAAGTAGTGTGTTGTGGCCCAGCAGGAGCCGTTGGAGCTGCAAACTGAATCCCACAGCGAGGGGCCCTATGAGTCAGCTCTGGAAGATTTGGAGGACCCTGGACAGGGTTCAGACTCCGAGCAGGGACCAGAGAGGTGACGTCTTACCTCTCCAGTGCCGCCTCTTCAACTGAGGCGTTCTGGGCGTGTCTGCCATCCGCCCGTCTACCTGCAAGAGTACGCATGCGCCACTCTTGACACATGCGCCCTCCCTGTCTGACAGCTATTTATACGGAGCTGTTAGACAGGGAGACCAATAGCCGTGCGTTTGACAGCCCGGCAACTGCAGGTCGCGCCTGATTGGTTCCGGCATGCCTGGCTGTTGCCGAGCTGTCATTCGTAAGTCCGAGGACTTAACAGTAAGAAAAAGAGCAGAAAATTTGGTGTTCTGTTAGGGACCATGTTGAAATCAAATTGACATGGTTTGAAGGCAAAGTCCCCCATTTCTGACAGTGTAGGCAGGGCAAAGCCCTTTGAACGAGAGTTTTAACACTGCTGATCAAATTCAAGTGTAAATTTGTCTACAAGTTCAGCATTATTGTAGCTGGATGAGAAAGAGACGTAAGAAGAAAATTAACTTTTATTAGGCTGGCCCCACCAATAATTTGTTTTTTAGTCATTTTCTGTCAAGGCAGAGAAATCAATAGCGGCACATTGATAGAACCCAGATTGCTTTGAAGCTTCTCCAGTATCCAAGCAGTCAACTGTGATGTATTTAATTCATGCAGCACTTATTACTTTCAAGATTTGCTTGTCAACAGGAAAAAATACGGAGGTAAAATGCAATCAAGCAGGACTGAACAGAAGAGACAAATCTTTCGGCATGTTTATTCCCTGTGGTTTAGATTACCTTTCCTTTGTCCTTGTTCTTGTACTTTTCCACCAGTTATGTTAGTAAAATAGGATCAACACATAAAACACAGCTGCTTTTATGTGATCATATTAGGTTTCTAAAATGGGAATACTGTAGTTGGTTTGAGAACAGAATTTTTAACACAGAGCATTCTCTTTTCTCACCTCAATAAAACTGCTTCCTTAACCTGTGTGATTCCTCTTGAATATGATAGAAGAGCATAAACTTTTTTCCCATTTAAATAGAGAAAAGTATGGCTCTTGATCGAACAGCAGGTGGCAGATGTATCTAGGACCTTTGCACACATTTGTCTAATGCACCAACTGCTCAATTTCCTGCATGGGGAGAAACTCATGCTTATAGTTTAAGCCTCTTGTTTGGAGTATTGCAATGGACCACACAGTGAGATGGTGCAACCAGTATGGGTATACCTTGTATGATCATACGACAACATTACTACCTGAGCTGTGATGATTGGCAATTGGCTTGCAGGTGTTTTTTCAAGGTAGCCGATAATTATCTTCAAAATCCTTCAAGATTATCTTCTCTTCTATTGTCTCTGCCCATCTGATAGAACCAGCAGGATCAGCATGGTCTTGGTCCTGTTACTGGAGAAATGTAATCTTAATGGATTCCAGAAGCATGTATTTTCTGTTACTTGCCCATATGATGATAGCAATTGATATAAGATAGACAAAGGGATTTTGCCTTTCTTATTCAACTTCCTCCCCCCCTCCCCCTCCCCCTCCCCCTCCCCCTCCTCCTCCTCCTTCTCCTTCTCCTTCTGATTCTTCTCCTCCTCCTCCTCCTCCTCCTCCTTCTCCTTCTGATTCTCCTTCTCCTTCTCCTTCTCCTCCTCCTCCTCCTCCTCCTCCTTCTCCTTCTCCTTCTGATTCTCCTTCTCCTTCCTTCTCCTTCTCCTTCTCCTTCTCCTCCTCCTCCTCCTCCTCCTCCTCCTCCTCCTCCTCCTCCTCCTCCTCCTTCTTCTTCTTCTTCTTCTTCTTTCCTAGCGTATTCCCGCAAATGCAGGGTGCTCTATTTGGCTCATTGAACGCCACTTTCTTATTCAATTTGTATGCCTAAGTAATCAGGAGGAAGCCAGATCTTAAAGAAACTAGGGTTTGTGAAAGGAACAGCGACATCAGTGAAGAACAGCTGCAGGTTTTGGATTTGGCTAGTCTAAAGAAAAGAAGAATTAGGGGCGACATGATAGCAGTATTCCAGTATTGGAGGCATTGCCACAAAGAAGAACGGGCCAAATTATTCTCCAAAACACAAGAGGACAGGAGAAGAAACAATGGTTGGAAACTGACCAAAGGGAGAAGCAACCTGGAATTAAGGCGAAACTTCCTAAAAGTGTGGACAATTAACCAGTGGAATATCTTGCCTTCAGAAATTGTAGGCATTCCGTCACTGGAGACTTTTAAGAAGAGACTAGACAGTCACTTGTCTGAAATGCTTGAGCAGGGGGCTGGACTAGAAGACTTCCAAGGTCCCTTCCTATTCTATTCTATTCTATTCTATTCTATTCAGTGATGGGATTCAGCTGGTTCACACCTATTTGGGAAAACTCTGCTGGCTGGAGAATTCTGGGAGTTGAAGTCCACAAGTCTTAAAGTTGCCAAGTTTGGGAACCACTGCCTTAATGGGAAGAAGGAGATAGCAAGAGGAAGGGAAGGGTTTTCTATCAACTTAATTTTTTTAGCTTTCAATTTGATCTGACTCATAGCATTAATTCAACTAATAGTCAGTTTAACTGCCTGCCATGGATGCATTTATTAAATGTATGGCTTGCAAGCCCTTGCTGAGACATTTCTACAGATGCATGGGCCATTTCACCACAGAAAATACATTTAGTATGTCAGTAGTGAAAAGGCGCCAGATGCTGAGAAACGAGCAGCCAGAGTTGTGTTCCCAGTAGTGCCTGCAATTGCTTTGCTCTCAGCTGCACAATTTTCATGGAAAGGGTTGTGTTGTTGTTCAGTTTAGCAGAATATTAATCTGCTGATGATTTCAAAAGGCAGTTTTGAAGGGTGTTGTTATACTTCCGTTTTTTTTTCCTTCTGAACAAAAGGAAAATGTGATGATTGATGCAGCCTATAGAAGCCTATATCTTTCCCTGGAGAACTCGGAAACAAGCATTGAGCTGTGGAAATGAAATGACGCGGAAATGAAAGAGCGCAGCATTTAGTCACATTTTAAACAATACCAAAAAATAAAAAAAGAAGGGGGAGGCGGGAGAAAATGATTGAATGATATATGACTGGCTAAAAAGAATAGCGAAGGAGAGGAGGTATGACATTTAAACCCAAAATCTTAGCTGATGCCCATGGCAACTTCAGTGATGAGTGAAAAACCTTTTGATTGCTTTCTAGATCACTGTGCTGCCCCACTCACTCCCACACACGTAAGTGCAGTTTAGATAGTTTATTAATGTTCCCCAGCAATTCCCTTCACCCAGCCTCAGAACTGTCTCAAATAAATCCAGCCACAAGCAGGCCAAGATTAGTCCACGGGGTAATAGCCAATAGTCCATAAAACAATGGAAAGCTGCTCCAACAAGTCAGTCCACCCAACAAACTTAAATCCACCAGGCTAAACTGAAATACACCACAAGAGCTCACTTGGCAAGAGGAGTTCAGAATCTCCAAGGCACAAAGTCAAGCAGGAAGCATGAAGAACAAACACATAACCAGAAACCCAACATGTTCCCAGCAACGCACCCCCTCTGCCTGCTGTGTTAAATAGCTTTCTGGTACAGCCCATCAAGATGAGTGGGGCCTTCTCCAAAGTAATCTGGCAGATCTCCGTTGCTCCTGCCTTTTCTCTGTCCTGCGTGCACTCGGATCCACCATGCAAGGCAGCTCCTCCTCCTCTTCACTGACTGCCTGCCCCTCAGCTGAAGCCTCCTATGAATGTCTTTTGGCCAACTGTTCAGAGTCCTTAATCAACCCAGTTCCTGACATGCCAGGAATGATTTCATCCTCTCTTGAGTTGACCTCCGAGGAAGAATCTGAGTAGTTGTTCGAAGTAGAAATCACAATAACTCCCACCCTGACAATCCCGACAAATGCTCAGTCCTTTAGGGCTGTTGCAGGACTTCTATGAATAACAGAATGCTAATTTATGGTGGGAGGGCAATGCTTGGGAACACTGCTCACTGGTCACACTTTCACACATTTTGGTTAGGTTGGGCATCAGGGCAGGTTTCCCATTGTGAAATTCAGGAATGTCTAAGCATTGACTATCAATATTACCACTACAGCGTTTTCTGCACTGTCTTCATTATTAAATAACATTTATGCAAAGGAAGCCGTCTGCAATTGTTCAGCCTAACTCAGCATGTGGCATTCACACTTTCTAAATTTAAACAGGGTTTCCATCTGCCCTAGTTTGCAGCAATTTCCACAGAAGGCATGTGATGCAGGGAAAGGATTTGAATCTCTATACCTCTCTGCTATACGTTTGCAATGCTGTGCCAAATAGGCGTTTCAAATTAATTTATCAGCCATATTTTGGAATAAGGCAAAAGAAACTACAGCATTGTCTTGTATGCCTTCATTTTGCACTTCTCAAAACTTTTCTGACCTTCCAATTTTAGTACAGGTGGTTCTCAACTTATTTATTTATTTATTTATTTATTTATTTATTTATTTATTTATTTATTTATTTATTTATTTATTTATTTATTTATTTATTTATTTATTTGTCTTGTATGCCGCCCACTCCCGGAGGACTCCGGGCGGCTCACAAAAGACAAGGGAAAGGGGGGAACGAGACAAAGACAACATATTAAAAACAAAACCAACATTCACAATTTCCGTGGAGGTAAATGCTTCTCAGCTCCCCCCAGCCTGCTGGAACAGCCAGGACTTGGTGGCTTTGCGGAAGGCCGGGAGGGTAGTAAGGATCTGGATCTCAACAGGGAGCTCGTTCCAGAGGGCCGGAGCTGCAACAGAGAAGGCTCTCCCCCAGGGAGTTGCCAGCAGACATTGGCTGGCAGATGGAATCCGGAGGAGACCCAACCTGTGCAATCTAATTGGTCTGAGAGAGGTAATCGGCAGGAGGCGGTCTCTCAGGTACCCGGGTCCGATGCCATGTAGGGCTTTAACTTACAATCACAATTGGATCCAGAAGTTGTTAAGTGAGTTCCACCTGATTTTACAAACTTTTTTGTTACTTATTAAGTTACACACAGTTATGAAGTTGAATATGGCTCTCCCATTGAGTTTGCTTGTTGTAAGCCAGCTGGGGAGGCTGCAAATAATAATCATATGATCAGTGGTGGGATTCAATTTTTTTACCACCAGTTCTGTGGGCGTGGTTTGGAGGGCGTGGCAGGGGAAGGATACTGTAAAATCTCCATTCCCTCCCCACTCCGATTAGAAAGTTTGGCGGTTTCAATCCCTAGTGCCACATAACAGAGTGAAGTCCCATTACTTGTCCCAGCTTCTGTCAACCTAGCAGTTTGAAAGCACGTAAAAATGCAAGTAGAAAAATAGGAACCACCTTTGGTGGGAAGGTAACAGCGTTCCGTGCACCTTCGGCGTTTAGTCATGCCGGCCACATGATCACAGAGACGACTTCGGACAGCGCTGGCTTTTTGGCTTTGAAATGGAGGTGAGCACCATCCCCTAGAGTTGGGAATGACTAGCACATATGTGCGAGGGGAACCTTTACCTTTACCTAATGTATAATACAAAAACTCACCACCAAAACTCAATATTAAATCCACACCACAAAAGGGTTCATAGGCAAGAAAAGTCCAGAGCTCACAAGTCAAAATCCAGAATCAAGGCATGGTCAAGCCAAAGCAAGGCAGAAATCACAATAGCTAGGCAACCCACAGCTAGGAAATGAACACATTGTTCCCAGCATTGTCTCCATCTGTCTGCTCTGCTAAATAGCCAGCTTGTGATGGAGCCTATCAAGAGGGACCAGCTGCCTCCTCGCGAGTAGTCAGGCTGACCTTCTCTGCTCCTGTCATTTCTCTGCCCTGAGTGTGCTTGGATCAGAGGCAGAAGGCAGTTCCTCTTCTTCATCAGCGACCGGCTACAGCTGTGTGCTGTCGCACCTGAAGCCTCAGGGCCCTCCTGCTGCAGCTGCACTTCAGCCAAATTCCTATCAGTCGGCTTCCCTTCCAGTTTCTTTCCCTAAGCCACTCCCCCTCACTTGTACTTTCAAGTCCTGCCTTGGAGCCATTGACCAACTCCCCTTTAGGAGTCCGGACGAAGGACGAGGCGGAAGGGAGTCTGAGGTAAACTGACAGCTCTTTATTAACAACAGAACGGCTAACGATGTACACAAGCAGTTCAGCACCTTCCCTGCTTGACAGCTATTTATACAGAGCTGTCAAGCAGGGATGCCAATAGGAGTGCCCCTAGCGGCCTGTGCGTAGCCAAGCCGCGTCTTAGCCAATCAGGCACGGCTTGGCTGTTGCTGGCCACCGGATGTAAGTCGAGGACTCAACATACCCTCCTCATGTGCTTGAGACTGCTTCATTCTCCTCCCAACTGACATCCTGAGATGCATCTGAGGCAGCATCTGGTGGAGTCATCACAATGGCAGACATATTTAATACTCCTGCCTTCTATTTTACCTCAGAGCAACAATCATGTGAGGTGGGTTGGGCAGAGAGTGAGTGGCCCAAAGTCACCTTGCCATTTTTCATGTCTAGTAAGGCCCGGAGCTCACAATCTCCTGGTTTCTAAGCCAGTAACTTACACCAAAGTAGGCACTGGCCGTTATGCAACTTGGTCACAAATTGGAGACATGATGCTTAACTGTGCACTCCCTAGTGAGATTCCCCAGCTACTCCCTTTTGTTATTTTTAAAATTCAAAATTTTAAAATTTAAACTTTAAAGAAAGGAACAATTGAATTGAATTGAATTTATTATATTTCTATGCCGCCCTTTTCCCCGAAGGGGACTCAGGGCGGCTCACAACCCAAGTCAAGGGGGAGGGGTTACAAATAAGGGAAAAAAAGAACACGAACAAAAACAATACCACAATTTAAAACACACAACAACCATACCATTTGAGGGGGGGACAAAAGCTCATTAGCCCCAGGCCTGTCGGAACAGCCAGGTTCTAAGGGCTTTGCGGAAGGCCTGGAGGGTGGTGAGGGTTGGAATCTCCATGGGGAGTTCATTCCAAAGGGCTGGGGCAGCCACAGAGAAGGCCCTCCTCCGGGTGGTCGCCAGTCGGCATTGGCCAGTGGATGGAATTTGAAGGAGGCCTAATCTGTGGGATCTAATCGGTCTATTGGAGGTAATTGGCAGCAGGCGGTCTCTCAAGTACCCAGGTCCAATACCATGAAGGGCTAACAAGGGAAAACAGTAGATAAGGTGGGAATCAGGAGTGGGGAAAACAGTATTGGACATTATCTGACTGGGATCGTCAAGGAGGAGAAATCTGGGAACAACTGAAATATCAAGAAAGCTGTCCCAGGAAACATTTATTTGAAATAAACACAAATGTCTTGCTAGAAATATTCTGTTCGCTTTTCTTTATTTTGGAATGTGTGTGTAACTATTTAAGCTTTATAGTCTTGGATATTTATTGTTCGCTGAGATTTTTACTTTCTGTACATCCTCAGTGAATTATGGTTGCTTAATACAATCTGGTGTACTTTACTTTCAGAGTTGCTGCTGAGCTATTCCCTGATTTATCATCCTTGTCCCTGTCTCGAGTCCCATTTTTTCTCCTGTAGCTTTCTATGGGACTAATTTTAGCATCACAGCATTTTAATCTCTTCTCCCAACCCCTTACCTCCAATCTCAAGGTGTAGGTTTGCATCTTCTCTTTTCTTTCTCCTAAAAACAAAATGTCTTGTATTCAGACGAAGCTTCTTGTGAGCTTCATCTACCTCCAAAGGATGGGGAGCTAATTTCCCTAGCCACACATAAACTATAATGGCCAGGGGATAACACTTCAGAATTTATTTCATTTTTAATCTTATTTCGTTCTGTTCTTTCTTTCTTTTGCACTTGTCAATAAACCCTAAGTTATAAGATTCGTTTTTGTCTCACAAATAGGGGTTAAGGGCAAATGCTAGATAAAATGGTTCCGCTATAAGATAGGTTCTTGAGACACGGTGGCTGAGCTTGTCGATCAGAAAGGTTGGCAGTTCAACGGTTCGAATCCCTAGCGCCATGTAACAGAGAGAGCTCCTGTTACTTGTCTTAGCTTCTGCCAACCTAGCAGTTCGAAAGCATGTAAAAATGCAAGAAGGAAAATAGGGACCGCCTTTGATGGGATAGTAACAGCATTCCATGCAACTTTGGCATTTAGTCCTGCCAGCCACATAACTATGGAGATGTCTTCTGACAGCGCTGGCTCTTTGGCTTTGAAACGGAATGAGCACTGCCCACTAAAGTCAGGAACAACTAGCACATATGTGCGAGGGGAACCTTTACCCTTTACCTATAAGGTTCTACCACCAAAGCTAGAAAAGTGGGAGGGAGGGAGTGTGTGTAGAACAAGAGTATTTCTGGAAAACAAGGATTTTCAGCTCTTAGCCCAAAGGGCTCAGTCTTACCACTCTACCCCTCTAAAGCAGGAAAGGGGAAGTTTGGATGTTTGGATTCCTGCAATGCCTTCTCCTTAGGGCAACATCTGAAGATCATTCAGAGACTCCAGTTGACACAGCTACCAGGGAACTCTGGGACTCAAAGTTCACAGATCTTAAAGTCACCAATGTCGAGAAACACTAGGCTCAACCAACATTGGCAATCCAACAGGATTTAGATTTTAAACAGAATACTTTTCTTTATATTACAATAATCATATACAAAATACATACCTGTGACACTATTAATAATATGACAATTCATTTAAAAGTTTTCTTCCTTGTCTCTTTGCAATAAAAAAAAACCAAAATCCAAAACTGTAATTCAAATGTTGAGAGACAACATATATCAACAAGCCATTGCTGCAAATGAGATATAGATTTATCCTTCTGGTGCTGCACAGCAATTATTTTGGAGGTTCACCATTCTCCACACATCCCAGTTCTTGATGATACAAAGAATTAAAATTGATGGGAATTTAACCAAGCAGAAATACTCAATGCATCTTTAACCTACAATCCAAAGTTACTGTATATTCCTGTAGATTTCAATAAAAAGACAAAAATAACAGGACAAAAACTAGCTCACATTTTAAATTCCCAATTACTTTTTCAGTAACACTATGATTGCCATCCAATCTTAAATAAACATTTCTAAGGCGTCTAATGCATCTGAACCAAAATGTTTCATTGTATTAACTAATTAAGATTTTTTATTTTTTTAAAAAAACCTAATTTCACATTTTACAGGTATTTTTTTCAGTTGTTTCCAAGTTAGTTGCAAGATAGGCTATAATGTTGTTGTTATTATAACCTATCTCAATATAGTTATGATTTTCCTGCTGAGTTGATTTCCTAATCTAATCTATTTTATAAGACTGATACGGGGCCACCAATACATTCTGTTTTTGCATCTAAAATGACCATGAATAAATAATTTAGAAGGATATGAACCAGGGGTGGGTTCCTGCCAGTTCTAACCTCTTCTATAGAAGAGGTTCCACAAATCTACAATGCCATTTAGAAGTGGTTCCAGCTCCCTCCCCAGCCCGTCCGCACATCATCAAGATGAAGAGCAAGTGGAGGAATTCTGGGAGTTGAAGTCCACAAGTCTTAAAGCTGTCAAGTTTGAACACCCCTGGGGTTTTTTTCTAAAGGGTTAGGGGTGCAAGGGTCTTGTAACTTGACAGCTTTAAGACTTGTGTGCTTCAAATGCCAGAGTTTCTGAGCCAACATTTTGGCTAAGCAAGAGCGCTGTTAAGTGAGTTTCACCACATTTTGCAAGTTGGCCACGCCCACCCAGTCACATGGCTGGCAAGCCACTCCCACCCAGTCATATGGCCAGAAAGCCACTCCCACAAAGCAGGCCACACTTACAGAAGAGGTTCTAAAAATTTTTGAAACCCACCACTGATATGAACATGAACAAAGTGAAAAGAAACAATAAAGGCAAAATAAAAATGCAGCTACACAATGCATGGCAAATTCATAGATCAATTTCCATGATTCTAATCATATCAGTTGCTGTGATAATTAGGTGTGGTGTTCAATCTTTCTTCTTGTTCATTTTTCTATTTCTGATTGAATATTTTAGGGTTGCAGTTCAACATGCTCAGAGGACATTTAGGTTGGGGTAGACCAGTGGTTCCCAAACTTGGCAACTTTAAAACTTGTGGACTTCAACTCCCAGAATTCTCCAGCCAACTCTGCTGGCTGGAGAATTCTGGGAGTTGACATCCACAAGTCTTAAAGTTGCCAAGTTTAGGAACCACTGGGGTAGACCATCTGAAGCAAATAGTTATGCCATTCCTCAATCTTTAACAATATTATCAACATTCCAGTTCCTCTTGAGTTTGGATAAGACATATTCAAGTTATAATATACAATATGGAAATTTAAACACCCTGCACATGTTGCAATTCAGTAGCTTGTGAATAAAATTCACAAACCATATGTGGTAGTTCAAAATTCTTGTTTTAGCTGCTTACTTGGAACTTAGGTGTGCACTTATGCATAAATACCTAAGGTGGCTCGGTAATATCTAACTGCTGAGTCATCTTCAGCTTTATGGATCATAAATTGTGCCCTCCTAGGCTATGCTAAAATTATATTTGATGTACTAAAGAAATATTTCAGAAAAATATCAGTAGGGAGGTCAAGCCTATGAAAAACATGCCTCTTGTAAAAGAAGGGAGGGAAACAAGATATAATTACAATAAATCACTTACATAAAGCAGATGGTGTAGTGACTGTTAATAGTCTTTGCAAATATATCATTTCGCCTGGAACGCCAAGAAAAAAAAAAGATATCTCAATGTCCATAATATTGTTCAAAGACAATTTTAACTGCTTTGGAAGGATATGTGTATCTCATCTATTATTTCCACAGGCTGCTTTGTTCTTAGTTAACAACAACAAATGAACAAGTTGTGTTAAATGAGCTTAGTCATATTACAAATATTTCATTTAGCAGTTAGCAGCTGGTGAGAGAATGGCTAAACGGAACTGTGTTTTGCTTCCTACCATATTAAGTCTTGCCTAAATATGTTATCTTTAATTCTCCTATTTTACAAACACCACTTGGTAGAATTAGGCCTTTTTACTTGTGAGCAGGTATGTTCACAATAAATGAGATATCTAGAGTTTATATACCACCCATTTCAGAGGTGAGTTCCTACCAGTTCGCACCTATTCGGTAGAACCAGTTCGTCAAATCTACCGAACCAGTTAGAAGAGGTTCCACCAGTGGACCCGGAAAGCAGGCCACACCTACAGAAGAGATTCCAAAAAATTTTGAAACCCACCACTGGTGGGTGTGTAATGTCCCGCAGTTATCTACGCATTAATAATGATCTAGTAATATTTCCTTATACATTTTAGGGACCTTTCCTTACATAATTGGTGTTTTCTTTCATACTTTTGGATTTCTAATTTCTGTTTCCATTAGTTGGCAATTGCTAAAACCAATCCCACATGAAAAAGTATTCAAAGCTTTCTTGATTTTAATTGTCAATTTATTTATTCCTGCACATTGTAATATTTATTCATTTACATATCTCTGTTTTTCCACTGTTGTGCAAACACAATTCCAGCAGCTGCTAACATGTGTAAAATTAAATATATATTATACTCCCTTTCAAATAGCCAACAAAATATTTGTGGTTTTAACTCCATATCTTGCTTTACGATTGCTTCTAACCACTAACTTCTGAATAGCTATTTGGACCGACCTAAGTACTAATTCATAATTTCATATACGGTCACATGGGTGGCAAGTCACTCACATCCAGTCACATGGGCGGCAAGCCACTCCCACCCGGTCACATGGGTGGCAAGCCACTCCCACAAAGGAGGCCACACCCACAGAGTAGGTTCCAACAATTTTTGAAACCCACCACTGACCCATTTCCAAAATTAAAACAAAATTATATCTTGTTAGCTGATTAATATAAAAGCATATTATTAGACCCATATTTAGAGCCGAGGTGGCGCAGTGGTTAAATGCAGCACTGCAGGCTACTTCAGCTGACTGGAGTTCTGCAGTTCGGCTGTTCAAATCTCACCGGCTCAGGGTTGACTCAGCCTTCCATCCTTCCGAGGTGGGTAAAATGAGGACCCGGATTGTTGTTGGGGGCAATATGCTGACTCTGTAAACCGCTTAGAGAGGGCTGAAAGCCCTATGAAGCGGTATATAAGTCTAACTGCTATTGCTATTGCTATTGCTATATTTTTCAGCAGAAGCCCAATGTGGTTTAACCAGAAATTGTGTCATTATCCATTGGATAAAAGTGAAAGAAATATCATCTATTTGCATTTTTTTTTTTTAAAGGAGGGAAAACATGACCAAGTAATCTAAAACTTCAGCATACACCCTTTTAGGCCAGGGTAGCTGGAGTTGTTCGGCATCAGCAATGCTGATGGTTACGTGTTCTTTACCACAGAAGAATAAACAGATTTTTTTGTCATGCCTATTGATTTCACTATCTTCTCCATAGGACCTCAGCAAGATCTTGCTGGAATCAATAATGCAAAAATAGTACAGTATCTCCAATAATATATTGATAAGATCCTTGGGAAAAGAATGCTACAAATTCCTGTGCAGTGCAGTGCCCAGAACTGAATATAGTATTTGATATGAAGTCTTACCCAATCAAACGATGAGATACAGTTAGTCCGGCAAAAATTGTTCTTGACAAATCTTTACTCCTTTGCTTTAGAATACTTCAGAGGTGGGTTCCTACCAGTTCGCACCTATTCGGTAGAACCGGTTCGTCAAATCTACCGAACCGGTTAGAAGAGGTTCCACCAGTGGACCCGGAAAGCAGGCCACACCTACAGAAGAGGTTCCAAAAATTTTTGAAACCCACCACTGGTCCTTGGATATGATTATTCTACACTATCATGCTCCTATATATAAAACTCAGTGCCTCCGTGAAAGGTAAGGATGACTACTGCGTTTTTGGTGCAATCAGAACATTGAGTGTGTTGAAGTTGTTTTAACGCAAACCAAAGATGCCTTTTAAAAAACAAGTTTACATCATATTCTTATGCATGCCAGTGCTGTGTGTGAGGTAATTTAAGGTGGTTCTGACAAGCGTCGTTGGCATCTTCATATCCGGTCACAGGGGCGGCAAGCCACTCCCATCCGGTCACATGGGCAGCAAGCCACTCCCACAAAGGAGGCCACACCCACAGAGTAGGTTCGAACAATTTTTGAAACCCACCACTGGAATACTTATAGGCCGATCTGTTTATATCCTGCTTTACCATCCATCCAGATATCAATTTCATACTGATCAGACTGTAATTTCTTTTCCCTCTCCCCTCCCCTATTTTAAAATATGGGATATTTGCTCCCCTCCCATCACCTGACACTTCATCATTACTTTTGAATTCTCAAAAGTAATGTGTTAGTATTTGGCCAATTATCAGTTAGTTCCTTCAGTATGCCAGAGGGAAATTAATTTGTCTCTGAAGATTTAAACTCCTTCAAAATAAAGAGGCATTCCTTAACTATGTTTTTATCAGTCTTTTAGGGGCTAACCCTCTTTCCCTGCTTACACCCCCTCCCCTTAGGAAAGTTGTTAACCAAAATATTGAAAAGGTATTTCATCTGGTGCTTTTCTAGCAGACAGCTGTTTTTTTTTTAAATAAATCCTCTCATACCTGCTTTCTAATGGAGTCATTTCCATGAATGTTTTATTTCTTTCAGATATTTCTGTCCTTCTGCAATCTTCTTTGTAAATGGTTTCGCTATACTTTCCCATCTTGTTAAACCTCATTTGCCATATTAGATCTTGCTTATGATTGCTGTTGAGTATTCCTACTAAGCTTTAAAAATTTAGGTTGCTTTCTCTGATCTTAAAAGCACATTTTCTCCCCTTTCTTCTTATTTTCCTGTTTGTTGAAATGTTTGATTAAAACATTTTTTTCTTATACTTTTTTGATGTCAAATGTCTGTATTCAGTTTTATGTCCTTTTTGTTGTCCAGTGCTTTAATCCTCTCTCTACTTTGGTGTCTTCAAAGCTTGTTCTGAAAGCTACTTATATCTTTTCTTCTTTGAAATTTCTGAGGTTCCCCCCCCCCTATGCTTCTTATCTATTCTCATAACTCCTCAGGTTGTCACTTGCCTGTGTACTGAATCTACTGCTTACATTACCCTTCTATTCTCACTGTTTGTTTTCCATGTCCAATCTTGTTATCGTGCTACTGTTTTTAATTTTATAAATCTGTACAGTAGATACAGGGGTGGGTTCCTGCCAGTTCTAACCTCTTCTATAGAAGAGGTTCCACAAATCTATATGTTGTTTAGAACCGGTTCCAGGTCCCTCCCGCCACCCGTCCACACATCATCAAGATGAAGAGCAAGAGGAGGAATTCTGGGAGTTGAAGTCCACAAGTCTTAAAGCTGTCAACTTTGAACACCCCTGGGTTTTTTTTTCCTAAAGGGTTAGGGGTGCAAGGGTCTTGTAACTTAACAGCTTTAAGACTTGCGTGCTTCAAATGACAGAGTTTCTGAGCCAACATTTTTGTTGCAAAGCAAGAGCATTGTTAAGTGAGTTTCACCACATTTTACAAGTTGGCCATACCCACCCAGTCATATGGCTGGCAAGCCACTCCCACCCGGTCACATGGTCAGCAAGCCACTCCCACAAAGCAGCCACACCTACAAAATAGGTTCTAAAAATTTTTGAAACCCACCACTGAGTAGATATCAGTAATCCACAATCTCTTCTCCAACCTCCACTTGGAATGTTACATGTCTTTCATGTCTGTTTTCTCCTTCGTAGCCAATATGGTTTTAATACGCATTTTGTAAAGCTGTGTTAATAAATCAACACAAATAATATTGGTCATCTAGGATAGGGTAGGGCCGTAATGGTGAACCTATATCATATGTGCCCGAAGTGGCACATGGAGCCTTGTCGCCTTGCACACATTTCTGGCATGCATATGTGCACAATGAGCAGCTGGCTTTCGTGAATGCAGCATGCCAGAAGCTGGAACATTTTCCAACATGGTCATGCATGCCAGCCAGCTGATTATCGTGCACACATGCACACCAGTAACCGGAACACTAAGTGGCCAGTGTGCATGCACGTGCCGGAAACTGGAAGTTCATTTCCCAGTGCGTGCAAGTGCACACATCCCCACTTTGCAGCTCCTCTTCTGGATTGCGGGGCTCGACGCATGTGCGCGCATAAAGGTTCGCCATCGCTGGGGTAGGGTCTGCATTAGTATTACTTAAAATAGGTGTTGGTGATGAATAAAGAATCATCATTGCAAAACTTAATTAATCCATGTACACACTCTTTATTTACTTTCTTCCATTTATGTGCTGCTTTAGGTTGCAAATACTGATTGCCTGACAAGAAATCAAGGATATAAATCTAATAAAGATGGAATATTTGTGCCTAGGCTATTTCAGAGAAGGAGCGCTATTGCCAAGACTATCATGCTATAGATGGCATTCAGCTTGGTACTGCCATCCTAATTAAATTCCTGCCGATTGTATTTTTTCATGCTTTGCACCAAAGCACGCTCTCTGTCCCTAAGCACAGTAGGTTCAGTTAGAATTGGAGCAGGCAATTTCAAAAATATCGAGGGCCTACGCTGTGCAGCTGTTTGTAAAGTAGACAATTATCAACGTGAACTTCACCCAGAATCTAACTGGCAGCCAAAGCAGCTGGTATACTAGTGAACAAATTTTGGTATGCCCAGAAAGTAATTATTTGTGCTTCAACAAATGTACTACCTAAATGATATTCAAGGATAGCCTCATGAAGAACACGTTACAATCACACAAATGCAATTTATTTCCTGCATTATTTTTTATATCAAAACCTATTTTTCTATTTTTAAAATAAACAATTTAGAAAAACGGTATAAACAAGAGAAAAGACACGCAGAAAGAATAAAAAAGAATTCAGAAATAAACTACAAATAGAAAACATCAGTTAATAAATAAGGCATCTAAAATGCGGAATGGGACAACTTGCCACAGCCAACTCGCTGTGGGACAATTTAACAATTCAATTTAATTATTTAAAAGAAATATTTTAATTTTTGTCATTCATATTTCATTCTGTCCCTCGTTTCAGATCCTTTCTTTAATGATTCTATTCAACTATTTCTTCATATTAGTGTAACACTTTGTCCCATAGCGAGTTGGCTATGGAGAGTTAATTATGGAGAATTGGCCATGGCAACTTTCTAAAGTATCATTAGGTATACATGATTTGTAAATATATTAAGTATATATTTATAAAGAGCTGTGGTGGCGCAGTGGTTAGAATGCATATTGGAGGCTAACTCTGTTGGCTGCCAGGAGTTCGATCCTGACCAGCTCAAGATTGACTCAGCCTTCTATCCATCCAAGGACCCAGATTATTGGGGTCAATGTGCTGGATCGTTTAAACCATTTGAAGAGTACTGTAAATATAAAGTGGTATATAAGTCAAAGTGCTATTGATATAGCTATACCATGCAAAATAATCAACTGATTTAAAATTCCTATTCTAATCAACTAAATTTCACTTATTCTAAATCATCTAATTTAGTGTTCTTCCTTTCTGTTTTCACTGTTAGGTTTGTTCTTCTCCAATTACATGTTTCACTTATATGCATAATTGTAAAATGAGGTAGAATTGTTTTTATGTAATCAGTGTCAAAATTTCCTTGTAGGCTTGTTTTGTTTACTCCACCAGTTATTCGTTCTTGGTACCTAAAGAATCAGCAATCTGTAGACTGGACAATCAATCTAGGTAGGTATGTTGTCTCCTTAGAGCAAAACTAAAAAATGTGGCTGAGAACCTGACTAAAATAATCAAGTCCACAGATTAATATTCCTTTCTTCTCCTTCATGCAGGATGAAAGACATGAGAATGAACCTGAAAATGATATCAAGAGGCTATGAGAAGTTCAGCAAGAATGTTAAGGAGTTAGGAGCACAAGTGTTGTTTTCATCTGTACTTCCAACAAAAGGTCAACATCCAAAGAGGGAACAAAGGATTTTAGAAACAAACCATTGGCTTAAGGGCTGGTGCTGCCAAGAGAATTTCAGATTCCTAAACCACAGTCTGCTTTATCTACATGAAGGGCTTCTGGCAAGCTGCACCCCACTAGAACCGGGAATAATGTCTTTGGAAAACAACTGGTTCAGCTTACCCAAAGGGCTTTAAACTAAAACTGAGGGGCAAGGGAGACCAATCTTTAGGACATGATCCCAAGCATAAACCCCAAGATAGCCAGTCAAACAAGGAGGTAGGGAATGGTGGGAAAGAAGAAAAGCTCAAATATAAAGCAGGAGATGTAGGAAGCACATCCAAGGTCAGCCATAAAGGACCTAGATACCTATTCACCAATGCTCAAAGTCTGGGGAACAAACAGAATGAACTTGAAGTACTAGTACATGATGGCATATATGATATAGTTTCCAATACTGAAACTTGGTGGGATGAAAGTCACAACTGGAATCTTCTCATGAAATGATATAAACTGTTGAAAAGAAACAGACCTAACAAAAGAGGAGGTGGAGTTGCATTATATGTTAGAGATCACTACAATTCTACCAAACTTCATAAAATCAAGGATGAAATGCATATGTGTTAATATAACAAAAAAGAATGACATTGCCATAAGTGTATACTACAGTTAGAAGTAAAGCTACTTTATATTTGTATTAATGTATGTAATATGAGCAATAGCTTAGCAAACTTTAACTGGCTGAGATGTTGGGGTAAACAACTTCCTGCCTAGAGGGGAAGAACTCACACAAGTATAGAAGTGTATCTCCATGTTTCTGTATAGAAACTTGATTACTCATAACATGCCCACATATAATGGTTTTCGCCGTTGGTGCCATCATTAAAGTCAACTTACAAATAAGCAATACTTTTCTCCTATTTTTGGAAAAATAGAATAATGCAAATGATTGCAGCTTTTCATGTTGATTATTATAACTGCTGGTGAATTGCTTTTATTTTTTGAAATAGGTTTAAAAAGCAAGAAGGATTTTACTTTTAATTATACAGCAATACAGAAACACTTAGGAAGTTGAAAAATATCAGTGTGAAACCATCAGAAAATGAAAGATTATAGTTAACACAATAGGATATTTTTTTCAGTACAGAAATAATTGTCCCTGGATAAGTTAAATTAATCTTGCAAGTTAAGGTTTGCAAGGCTTTATGCTACAATCTTATATACTGGCAGCAGGGTGTCTGTGGAGTAAGGAAACATCTATGATACCTGAATGGCAGCTGTAGAACCCTGTCTTATGGCTGAAATAAGTTCAGAGTTTATATCCAGGATACTTCCCTTTATTCTTTCAAATATGACAGGAACCAGATTCATCTCCCACTTTATAATGTAAATTGTAAATGGCTGCTGGGGGTTCGCATGGCTTTGGGTGATCCTCTTGGTAGGATTCTGCCCAGTTTGGTGAACCCCCAAATGCCACCCCTGGCTGGCCGTTACCTCCCCTCCCCTCCCTTTCCCAAACCAAACCAAACCAAACCAAACCAACCCTTCCCACCCTCCCCCTCCCTTACCCTCCCCTCACAGGAGTCTTCACACGGCCTGTTTATCATGCCAAGGCGTACATGAAGGCTTGGAGAGGAGGAAAAATGGCCCTACTGGAGGTTCCGGAAATCCAGAAATGAGCCTTTTTCTGGCCTCTGGAGGGCCTCCAGAGCCCAGGGAAAGCAATTTTCGCCCTCTCAGAGTCTTGAGGAAAGCCTCTGGAGCCTGGGGAGGGTGAAAAAGCCTCCCCCCCACCATGGTACAGGAGGCCGACCAGGCCACACCCACCATAGCCACGTCCACCCTGGTTCACGCCCCAATGGGCAGTGAACCCATTGCTGCAATTTTTGAAGCCCCCCTGCTTTACACCATCTTAGTTAGACCCCCAAAGAACTATTCCTGTCCCCAAAGAAAACCCATCATCCCTTTTTAACCAAAAATAAAGAAATGTTACTTAACTCAGTGAAGCTGTAAAAGCAGCAGACTCAGGCCATCTTGTCACCTAATAACAAACAAATGCAACGATTACATTAAAAATTACTCTAGCTTTCAACAAGGTTGTTGGAAATATTTGTACAAAACCACAGACTTTCCATCCCAAAGGGCCTTAATGTCATCCACATCCCACTGCTTGTTAACAAAGAAACAGATCTGCTTTAAAAGTAATTTCTCATTAAATAATAACACAGATCTCCTTACCCAATGAAACGTAACTGGGAATAGAATATAATTCTTTATTGGCCACTGTGATTGGACACATGAGGGATTTGTGTCCAGTACATGAGCTCTTAGTGTACATACAAGCAGCTGATGATAAATCATGATCATAATCATCATAAGATACATTCATCAGAAATCATAAGATACAATACTAGGTGATAGTCATAGGCTACTAAATAAACAATCAACAGAAATCATACTAGGATACTAAATAAAACAATTAATATAAATCATACTACACATACAACGAAGTTATAGTCATAAGAAGATAAGGAAAGAGGTAATAGGAAAGATGAGAAAGATAATAGTAATATAGCCCTAGTAGGTAGTATTATGGGAATTAGTTGTTTAGCAGAGTGATGGAATGGGGGGAAAAAACTCTCTGTCTGTTTTGCTGTTTTGGCATGCAATGCCACATAGCGAGGAGTGGGTTCCTACCAGCGTTGGCACTGGTTCACTTCGCGTGTGCATTGTGCATGCATGTGTAATTCACTGTAAATTATTCTGCTCATGCGCGAAGAACATGAAAAGCTAATAAGAAACACGCCGGCTGTTAAGTCTATCGCCGTTAGGAGGCTAGAGTTGCTCAGCAGAAGGTAGTAATGGATAAGTCGCTGAATAGTCACTCACAGCCACCGAAGGTAAAACAAAGAATATCTTTACTTGTGTAACAAAAATAGAATAGTCTTCAAAATCAGACTATAAGCAGTCTTGTAGTATATAAACAGTCTATTTACAACACGTTGAATTTACAGTTGCTCAACTCACGAGTCACCATGTAGACAGGTAACTAACATACAGACTAGCCACCATCCAATACACAGTCTTCTCTCCAATTACTAAGCACATACAGTAACAGTCATTTATCAGTTTAACAGTTATCAGGAACAACAGTAGAACCAGCAGAATGGGTAAAACTCAGGAAACATCAGGAGCATCAGAGAGCATCAGGGAGAGCTCCGTACTAGTTCCTACTTCCTTATACGGCTGCTCAAAGCAATAGCATCCAATTACCTCTCTCTTACATTTAAAGTAACAGATACATTCGTTACAATCATGGCTTATATACATTGTCAAGCCATGACTAGGGTTACATCCCTAACACCGGCAATGGCAGGGGAGACTGGGGAGCTGGTTTGGGGGTGTGGCCAGCCTGCGTCATTGCCGGTTCTGTGATCCAAGCCAAATTACCACTACCGGTTTGTCCGAACTGGTGCAAACTGGTAGAAACCCACCTCTGCCTATGAGCGAACTGGCAGAAGTGCTGGCCGGAACTCACCCCTGGCCTAGGCAAGTCATTGTAATTTCTTTCATTACTGGAGGTGGTTTGCCATTGCCCTGTTTCCTGAGCTACAATAGAATGAGTGACCCAAAATCTCCCTCCTCGTTTTGTGCATAAAGCAGGACTAGAATTTACAGTCACCTGGTTTCTAGTCTGGCACCTTTAACTACCACTCCAAAGTGTAGTTATAGTTCAAAATGCCAAAAAGTAGTAGTAGAAGAAGAAGATAATGGAATAAATTTGACTTGATTTTCTGTTCCAAAAGAATATGCATGTGCATTGGGTTAGATTCTGTGGTTGAGTTGTTAGAATTCTCCTGTATTTTAAGATCATTGTAAGGTTTACTTTATACTTCAGTGATCCAGTGCCTAGTTTTTTCCAGTTCCATCACTGAAAATATAAATTTTAATTTTTTTTTAATCCCAGTTGTCTGAGAACTGATTGGGAGCTGATAATGAGCAGCAAGAATTTCTGAAACTATCCTTGCATAAGCCAAAAATGTATATTCTTGGAGATGAGAACATTCATAAATATCCAAAAGGATGTCTCAAAATGGATTGATCTTAGTGTAACCATTTTTTTTTGTTACACTAAGTAGAATTGCAAAGATTTCTACATATTGGGAGAATTGCACTGTCCTACTATATATCTGCAATCATATTCCACTCACACCACTGACTGCTCCTGCAATTGATCCCATTTGAAGCCCAGCACAATTCTCTATAAGCCTGTAATGGGTGACATTTTATGAAGTGATTCACTTGTTGTTATATCGCTTTCTATAATATTACTTCTGTTAATGATTTGAAATTGATTTTAATGTCTGAATATATACTATATAAGTTCTCAGAGTATATGTCCAGATATGTCCAAGGCTTCCCAACTTCTGGAGGTGCCCAAATTTGTCTTTTGTTATGACGTGCATGAGACATCGTATAACTATGATGAAATAATCAAATAAATAATAAAAAGTGTTGTGTAGGGTATTAAATTACTATTTAATGCTGATTGAGTAACATGCCTGTGATTTTACAGTGTTATTCATTTACTCCCAACCTGCCAGAATATACTTTAAGACTCACAGAAAATAATCCTGGAGATTTTCAGAGATGGTTTCAAGCTCGTATTAAGGGAATTTAGAAGATACAGAATGTGCCCACCCATTTAATAGCAATTTTTTAAAAAAAGGCACTTCAAAAACCTTCCTGCACTATCAAAGAATCAGGACCTCCCTGGACAGATAGAGCCATACAAGTAATCAATCTCACTGAAAAACTTCAGATCTTGAACATTATCCAAATACTAGGATAGTAATGGCTAAACTTTTTGTTGTTGCATGCCAAAAATGTGAGGGCATTGCTGGCACTTATAATGCAAAGCATGTCCCCACATGCCAGTGGTGGGTTGCAGGAGGTACGCCCTGGTATGGGCATGCTGGAGCCTGCCCGGAGCACCGGATACTGCTCCTGTACGGTGCTCCGGAGGGGCTACCTGCCCACCCACGCTCCTTACTGGTCTTTAAAGTCTTTGGTGCTTCCGCGCATATGCACGGCACATACAGCACCTGTGCGACTCTCTGCCAAGCAGCTGGAGCATCACAGAGGCTCACGGAGGAGTTTCTGGATGGCAAGACGCATGCGCATGCTGCGCGCATCCATGTGGATGATGCCGGGCCCGTTCTAACCATACCGGTTGGAACGGGATCCGGAACCCACCACTGTCACATGCACATCTGCACACAATAGCAATAGCAATAGCAGTTAGACTTATATACCGCTTCATAGGGCTTTCAGCCCTCTCTAAGCAGTTTACAGAGTCAGCATATTGCCCTCAACAACAATCCGGGTCCTCATTTTACCCACCTCGGAAGGATGGAAGGCTGAGTCAACCCTGAGCGGGTGAGATTTGAACAGCCAAACTGCAGAACTGCAGTCAGCTGAAGTAGCCTGCAGTGCTGCTATTAACCACTGCGCCACCTCGGCTCCACAACCCCCACCCCCCATGCTCCCCCATGCACTGCACTGTTCGCCTCCAAACTGAGCTTGGTATTTCCTCCGGGAGGCTGGGGGAGGCCATTTTTGCCCTCCCTAGGCTCCAGGAAAGCCTCAGGGGCCTGAGGAAGGCAAAAAACAGGCCCAATGAGCCTAGCACATGCATGTACATTAGAGCTGACAGCTCATGTGCCGGCACATACCACTCTGTGACCCACCTGTGGCACTCGTGCCATAGGTTCGCCATCACAGTACTAGAATAATGGAAGGCCCAATATTTTCCAAAATATTGTTTTGTTGACAACCAATTCATTTTAGATCATTGAAACCAGAGGTGGGTTTCAAATTTTTTTAGAACCTCTTCTGTAGGTGTGGCCTGCTTTGGGGGAGTGGCTTGCCAGCCATGTGACTGAGTAGGTGTGGCCAACTTGTAAAATGTGGTGAAACTCACTTAACAGCGCTCTTGCTTAGCAACCAAAATGTTGGTTCAGAAACTCTGGCATTTGAATCACGGAAGTCTTAAAGCTGTCAAGTTACAAGACCCTCGCACCCCTAATCCTTTAGAAAAAGAAAACCCCAGGGGTGTTCAAACTTGACAGCTTTAAGACTTGTGGACTTCAACTCCCAGAATTCCTCCTCTCACTCTTCATCTTGATGATGTGCAGACAGGGGGGTGGGGAGAGCCGGAACCAGTTCTATATGGCACTGTAGATTTGTGGAAGCTCTTCTATAGAAGAGGTTAGAACTCGCAGGAACCCACCCCTGATTGAAACTGATGACAATATCCTGTTATTAAAAAAATACAGCATTGCAATCATATCATTCAAGCCACACTGGCCTGACCCTAGGGCTGAAATTAATTCAAATACAGATCTGAATGCAATTTCAATGCTGACAATGAGACAAGAGAAAACCTCCCAGCGATATAACTCTCATAGTGTCTTTTTCCAAAGCCATCTCAAAATCCCATCTACTCTTATCTTAGAGTGAGCAGAAAGCAATAATAGCATGACATTTGGTGTTCCCGTTGCCAATCTCTATTGCCTTCATTTCAATTTACTGCAGCCACCTGAATTTTCTCCAAAAGGAATGGGTGATAAAGTCTAAGAGATTTTATATATCTTGAGGCTGAACCTCTGACATTATCAGGATAAAGGAGAAAAAGACGGCTTCAACCTGATACAGCTAAAGATAATTTAAAAATATCTCACTTAGGGATTGAAGACCACCTGAAAACAATGGCATGGGGCTATTATAGAAAAAATAATAATATTACTGTTCCGTGTTCGTGCCATGGACGGGTTCAAGTGGAAGAATACTCAGAGTGATTTTTGCTAAATGCTTCTGTAAAAATGGCACTCCCTGTAAAATATCTGAATGCAGAAACAGACATCATAGAAATAATTTATTATGAATTTCAGCCTCTTACACTGGAATTTATTAGGATGAGTCATTGCCCTCTGCCAGTGGCATTTAAAATTTAAGCCAAGCTCCCAAACTTTATTTGGGCGCTTTGTTTCTTAAAACCCTGGATTATCTGAATTGCAAATATGGCGTTACAACAATGGCATGTTTAAACAAGTCATAGAATGGATGAAGACAGAGCTGATAAGATACTTAATTCTAATTTTCTTTTTTGAATAAGACTCCATCTCAGTCTCATTTGGGACAGATTTTAAATTCCCCAGGAGAGAAGAAAGGCTCACGCCTACTGCTTCGGTGACTCCATCCAGCCACCTCATTCTCTGTCATACCCTTTTTCTTTTGCCCTCAATCGTTCCCAACATTAGGCTCTTCTCCAGTGAGTCCTTCCTTCTCATTAGGTGGCCAAAGTAGTTGAGTTTCATCTTCAGCATCTGGCCTTCTAAAGAGCAGTCAGGGTTGATCTCCTCTAGGACTGACCGGTTTGATTGCCTTGCAGTCCAAGGGGCTCAGAGGAGTCTTCTCCAGCACCCTAGTTCAAAGGCTTCCATTCTTTGGTGCTCAACCTTTCTTATGGTCCAACTTTCAGAACCATACATTGCAACTGGAAAAACCACAGCCTTGACTAGACACACTTTTGTTGGCAGGGTGATGTCTCTGCTTTTTAGTATGCTGTCTAGATTTGCCATAGCTTTCCTCCCCAGGAGCAAGCGTCTTTTAATTTCTTCTTTAAATGAAGTATTAGATGATGTCTTTCATTTCAGTAGCTGGGAAATGTTCAAGCAAAATGGGTTTTTAAATCATTTATACTCCCTTCTGCTGGGAGGCAGTCCTAGTCAATCTAAGAGTAAGGTTGTAATTTAAAATGCACTTCCCTAGGTGTAAGCCTTACTAAACCAGCAACAATAAAAAGTATAGGATTGCACTATAACAATGCTTACCCAAAAGCTTCTTTATATGGCTAAAATAGGGATGTAAAGTAGGTTTGCCTAGTTTGACTTGCTGCAAGATCTGGATGAACCATGTATAAAATGATACTCCAGGAGCCATACCGAATAATACTGTTAGTTTGAACCTGACTGGTAATGGCAGGTTATAAGCAAGTTCTTCAATTCGCTAAAGGCTATATTATTGTTTCACTAACTGTACAGTCAGAAGTACCATAAAGATCAAGGATATGTTATGTCTGAAGCTTGAATGAGGATACCCAGCAGCACTGTTTCTGTATAAATTGCAAACTGTAGGATAATACAGTTCTGAAAATTGGTACTATGGTTTCATATTATTTCACTCAGGGGTGTCAAATTCAAGGCCCACAGGCCAGATCCAGCCTGCTTAGATTTGGTTTGTGGGGCCATTCTGGAAACAATGGACTGGCCTATAGTGCCTCTGCCAGTGAAAACAGAGCTCGAGAGACAGAGGTGGATTCCTACCAGTTCGCACCTATTCAGTAGAACCGGTTCGTCAAATCTACCGAATTGGTTAGAAGAGGTTCCACCAGTGGACCCGGAAAGCAGGCCACACCTACAGAAGAGGTTCCAACATTTTTTGAAACCCACCACTGGTCCTTGGATATGATTATTCTACACTATCATGCTCATATTTATAAAACTCAATGCCTCTGTGAAAGGTAAGGATGACTATTGTGTTTGTGGTGCAATCAGAACATTGCGTGTGTTGAAGTTGTTTTAACGCAAACCAAAGATGCCTTTTAAAAAACAAGTTTACATCAAATTCTTATGCATGCCAGTGCTGTGTGTGAGGTAATTTAAGGTGGCTCTGACAAGTGTCGTCGGCATCTTCATATCCGGTCACATGGGCGGCAAGCCACTCCCATCCGGTCACATGGGCAGCAAGCCACTCCCACAAAGGAGGCCACACCCACAGAGTAGGTTCGAACAATTTTTGAAACCCACCACTATCGGGAGGGCTGCATGCGTTACAGCTGTAAAAAGAGCTCAGAAGCCCTTTTTCGCTGGCAGAGTGCTCGGGCCACCACAGGGCCCCCCAACATGAGTGATGTCAACCTGGCCAAGCCCACCTTAGCCCCCTGAGGTCAAACACAACCCTGATTCAGCCCTCCATGAAATCGAGTTTCACACTCCTGGTTTAACTGCTTGACAAAAAATTTATTTACAATTCGGCTTTAGTGACCAAAGAAAGAATTGTTGCTTGAACAGAATTAAGATCTGAAATAATGTATTACCATTCAGATAAGGTTTCAGATATATGAGTCTGGAATCTTAACAAAAAAAAAGGAACTAAAGATAGAATGGAGAGTATACCCTGGGTTGAAAATAAGATAACAGAGAAAACTGGACTTTAGGAAAAGATAAAAATCTTTATCTTTATTTAAGTAAACTAAGAAAGAAATCAATAAAATTGATACAATAATTACGGTATGAATTTTAAGGTTATCACATAAAATATGTCAAAAACCTATCTTTCTAAAATTCTTCAGGGATTAAATATGAAGAAATATTTTAAAAAAATATTTATTATTTTCATCATATTTTGTGTCCAAAGGTTGGTCCTTAAAAGCTGAATTTTCCCCCCTGATCTCCTAGAATTCTTGTTTTATGTTTCTAGAACTATTCAGTTTTTATTTATAGTATGATATATGAAAACAACAACAATTGTTTTTACAACCTGATATATTAAGCAGATCAATGATTCTGCTGTGATTTGTGTTATTAAGGGAAGATGCCCAGAAAAGGAATTTCTCTAATATGGAAGCGTTTACTGATTCTTAACTGATGGTTCTTGGCTTAATGTTCCATTCAATTCTGTCCACCTCTAAAGTGAAGCTGGAATAAGAATTCTGAGATGGGAGAATAAGATCACAAAAAATGAGAAAGAATATACCATGATAATAAAGAAGCCATAATTATTGAACTTAGGGATACGGTGGCTCAGTGGCTAAGATGCTGAGCTTCTCGATCAGAAGGTCAGCAGTCTTAGTGCCACGTAACAGAGTGAGTTCCCGTTACTTGTCCCAGCTTCTGCCAATCTAGCAGTTAGAAAGCATGTAAAAAATGCAAGTAGAAAAATAGGAATCACCTTTAGTGGGAAGGTAACAGCGCTCCGTGCGCCTTCGGTGTTTAGTCATGGCGGCCACATGACCACAGAGACGTCTTTGGACAGCGCTAGTTCTTCAGTTTTGAAATGGAGATGAGCACCGCCCCCTAGAGTCGGGAATGACTAGCACATATGTACGTGGGGAGCCTTTACTGTTATCTTTCAATTATTGAACTTATCTTCATTGACAAAAAAGCTGATCTATTAATATTCAAAGGCAAGAATTATATTTTGCTTTCTTGAAAGAACCATCTGGTACAAGTTTCCCCATGAAAACAAAACAAAAAATTTGCCTAATGAAGAACCATACCTTAAGTATCCAATAGTTTAAAATTTCTTTTAGACTTCAGAGACTGAGAAGGAAGTGAGTAATATTTCATTTTGTCACATGAAAAGCCAAGGCAGACCTGCCAGCCATTTCAGCTCTGCTAATTTGACACAAGAATGTGCAAAACTACCTGTGTTTTTCAAAAGTGTATTGATTACATGTGTAGTAGAAGAACAAGCGAAATCACCACTGCAAAATTAGCAATAGCAATAGCAGTTAGACTTATATACCACTTCATAGGGCTTTCAGCCCTCTCTAAGCGGTTTACAGAGTCAGCATATTGCCCCCAACTACAATCCGGGTCCTCATTTTACCCACCTCGGAAGGATGGAAGGCTGAGTCAACCCTGAGCCGGTGAGATTTGAACAGCCGAACTGCAGAACTGCAGTCAGCTGAAGTAGCCTGCAGTGCTGAATTTAAACACTGCACCACCTCGGCTCTTTTTGTTGTTGATTGCAATACATAATCAATGTTCACAGCACCTAGCTGAAATATTGACGCTCCTAAATATATATTTATTTATATAATAGGAAGACTCAGAATGAAGCTGAACATGTTTGCTTGAAAAAATGCACACATACATACAGAAAGATACAGCGAGAAAGAAAATGAGTGAGCAAGTGTCTAGTGTTCGAAATATATATACATCCCCACAAAAGGACTAATTAGAACATCATCAAGATAAGTCTCTCATTGAAGAAGTTGCCTTTTTTGTTCAGAGTGCTTCTGCCAACTCCTATTTAATTGTACAGAATTAATATGATATGATACGTCTAAAGTTCAGGAGGATATAACAGCTTCTTGAATATTTAAATGGATTATGCCAGGGCACAAGGAAATACTGCATTATATTAGCATGATTAATGCTATTTATTATTTTCAGCTACGTGAATGTGCAGAGAAAGGAATATTTTGGTGGCATAGGATTCTTTTCACTTTTTATTATTATAACCTTATTTCGCATCCCTTGTCAGCTGTTACCCAGTCAATGATGCTAATTTGTCAAAGAAATCTCTGTGCGACCTTCATACGGAATAAAAGGCTTGTAAAAGTCGGTGTCATACATCATGCAACTTTTTAGTAATGTATTTAATTGCCTTGTTCTTCATCCCTTCTAATGGATTGTATCTATTTATTTCATAGCAAAGGCATCTGCACAACTAAGTTATGCAATCCTGTTAAAGATGTAGTAGAGGGAATTAAATAGAACAAGAATAGACAGAGCAGTAAATAATAGCAAATTTATTTTGAACAGAATAAATAAAGATTTGTCTTATAAATAACGACTCCCAAGTATATATATTTTTTAAAAAACAGCTCTAAAATAAGATGATGGCATGTTCCAGTTTCAATTACAAAATCTTCAAAGGAAAATGGAAGAGAAGGAAGGTAGGTGACAAAATATTCCATAGATCTGCAGTTCTCAACCTGTGGGATGCAACCCCTTTGGGGGTCTAATGATCTTTTCACAGGGGTCGTCGAGGAACCTCCCGCAGATAGGCTGGCGAGAAGCCGGACTGAAGGGAAGGAGGAGCTTGGGTTCCCCGCGCATGGGAAGGAGAAGTGCCAGAAGACTGACGGGCTTCCCAGCAGGCCAGTCCAGTCGGCCTCCCAGGTACACCCAAGTTACACCTATCCTCTGTGAGCTGCACTGATTACCCATTAGTCTCCGGATCCACTTCAAGGTGCTGGTTGTTACCTATAAAGCCCTTCATGGCATCAGACCTCGGTACCTGAGAGACCGCCTCCTGCCGATCACCTCCCATAGACCGATTAGATCACACAGGTTAGGTCTCCTCCGGATTCCATCTGCCAGCCAATGTCGGCTGGCGACTCCCCGGGGGAGAGCCTTCTCTGTTGCAGCTCCAGCCCTCTGGAACGATCTCCCCGTGGAGATCCGGACCCTTACTACCCTTCCGGCCTTCTGCAAAGCTGTTAAGTCCTGGCTGCTCCAGCAGGCCGGGGGGCTCTCGAAATATCCAGCCCCTCGGAAATTGTGACTGTTGTATATTTTAATATGTTGTTTGTGTATTATCCCCCCTCCCTTGTTTTATTGTAAGCCGCCCGGAGTCCTTCGGGAGTGGGCGGCATACAAATCAATAAAACTCTAAACTCTAAACTCTAAACTCCCATGCAGGCGCTTTTCGGCAACTGTTCCAGCCCAGGAGCTCCTACAGGGCGCACGCCTTCGTTGGGGTTGAGCTGCATCAAAGGGGGAGGCTTGGGAAGCAAGAAGGGCAACGCCTGAGGAGAGGCCCTTTCCTCCTCCTACTTCAATGACCACTTTGGTATTCATCAGGGGTAGCTGCTTTTAGCACAGCTTATCTTTACGAAGCTATCAGGCGTAGTCCAGAAATATTGAGGCTATCACTTTACTTTTGCTATGACTCTAAACAACCGATTAGAATGATTACATCTCAGAGAAATAATGAAAAGCCTCAATAGTTGAGGGAGAGACCAACTCATTTAAACAATTATTTTAACAGTTGCTAAGGTAACCTTCCCTCCTTTCCTAAAGAAAACTGATCTAATGCTATGATTTGGCTCTCCTAATGCAGAATGCAATGTCACAATTAGTAATTGCCTACAGTATGAGGATTCCTCTAAGAGTCTGATGCTCCTATATGATAATTTTGAAGGAAATGGAAAGCTAAACCCTCTTTTCAGAAGTCTTCAATCCCTGATTATTTAGGACAAAGCGGAACAAGAAAATAATATAATTCATGCGAAATCCTCTGCATCTGAAATGTAGCATCTGATAATATTGATAATACCATAGGATTACAGGATCCCTAATACCATAGGGATACAGTAATAATTTAGCCATAGCAGTACAAGAAAAACACATGGATGTCTCTGTCCAAAGATCTTAAAAACTTGGGGAAATTCTTCACCGACTGGAGACTCCCTAGTATCAGCAAAACAGTAACTACATATTTTCCACCTTAACAACAAACTAGCATATGAAGCCCCAAAGGTCTACTTAAACAACAACTTAGTAATTGTATTATAATTATTCTAGAATTATTCTATAATTCTCATCTAAAGTACCTTGGAGTAACATTGGAACAGACTCCTTCCTATCAGATACATCTAGAGCAGGGGTGTCAAACTCAATTTCATTGAGGGCTGCATCAGGGCTGTGGTTGACCTTGGGGAGGCGTGGCTGACTGGTGGGCATGGCCAGCTTGAAGCCACTCCCCAAATTGCTGGCATATTTCCTCTTTGCACATGGTAGACTGAAGCCACATGGGCCTGATGTTTCCTCTTAGCATTGGGTAGGCTGGGTCAAAGCAATGCAGGCAGGCCCCTTACATTTTCCAGGATGGCCTTGTGGGCCTTGAGTTTGACACCTCTGGAATCTGGGGAAGGCTCTGATGAGGGCTCTGTGTCGGAGGCAGAGATGGGGCCAGCGCCTTCCGACAGTTATCAGCTGTCTTCTTGAGTTGGAGCTCAGTGGGGCCGAAGAACAGCTGGAGCATGTTCCCGAAGTGTGCATGCCCAGAGCTGCCAGGAGAAGGGAACAGCTAAGGAACAAGGGCCAACTCAGGAGTAAAGGCACAGGTGGACAGTGAATGGCACCTCCCATAGGGAATAAAGAGGAGCAATAGCAATAGCAGTAGACTTATATACCGCTTCATAGGCCTTTCAGGCCTCTCTAAGCGGTTTACAGAGAGTCAGCATATTGCCCCCAACAATCTGGGTCCTCATTTTACCCACCTCGGAAGGATGGAAGGCTGAGTCAACCCTGAGCCGGTGAGATTTGAACCGCTGACCTGCTGATCTAGCAGTAGCCTGCAGTGCTGCATTTAACCACTGCGCCAAGGGGAGTGGAGTTTGCAGGAGATAATTAGTTATTACGGTGAAGATCTGATTCTGACTTCTTGTGAAGTAATTGCTGCTACAGCATGGCGTTTGGAAGATATCGGCCTGGCAACTCTCCAAGCCTGATAAAGGTTTGTAGTTATGAAATCTCATGAAAGACTATTTGATGGGACTTTGCTGGAGAGGAATTCCCTTTAACCTAAATAAAAGAGAGTTTACTGGGACGAGGAGTCTGCTTCATGATCTTGGAAGGCTTAGATCAGAACACTCTTCTCTTGTGACAAAAAAACTGAAGAGGGGCAGGTTATTTTTTCCATGGAAGGAAAAATAATTAAATACTTCTTTTTCATGACATGGGAAGAGAACTGAAAAAATAATAAACAATACAATAATTTATTTAACCGTTCTTGTCACATTTGGGAATGCTTTGTTTGTGTGAAGTAAATAGAGATAGACATTCGTTTATAATGGGAACAAATACATATGTTCTTCTTAGCTTGCCTTGCACTCTTTATTTTTCTATAAACTTTTTTTCTTCCCAATGTTTATATTTTTTTTATAAACATTTCTTGCTGCAATTTAAAAAAGACGTTTGAACTATAACGAACAACAGAGTTCTGTTTCTAATATAACTTTCAAGATTCGTTCCCCCTTTCTTCTTATTCTTAGGATGATGATTATTAAGTTTGAAGTTAATTTTTTCATTCATATAACAATTATTTGGTGCATGAACTCCTTTTAAAAAATTGTTTATCATAATCAATTTTTAAAAAAAGAAACTTCCTTTTAAGTTATAATATATTTCCAACAGTGATGTGCAGTCAGCTTTATGGCTGGTGAGGCACTTTTTAGACTTGTGGAATTCCACAGCCAGGCATGCTCAGTTCTGATTTAAAGCAACAGCATTTTTCCCCCTTGCAAAATAAGTTTTCCCATTCTTTTTCTTCTCCCTCCCCCTCCTTCCTCCCTCTCTCCCTCCCTCCCCTCTCTCTCAAACAGACACATGCACACAGAGAACTTTGATCCCTCTCTCACTCACTCTCAAACAAACACAAACACAGAAGTTGGATTGGATATATTTTCCAAAGGCTTGAAAGCAGCTCCTCTGCCATACCCCCCCTTCCCCTGCTGCCTTCCGATCAAACATTTTGAATTCCTCCCCCCTCCCCACACACGCACCTTTTCCAGCTGTTTCAGAGACGATTTCAACTCTGCTTCTGCCTGCCCTCATGAAAGGCCAGAGCTCTGAGTCAGACTGAGCTAGTTGCTCCCAGAGAACTCTAAAAAGCCTCTAAAAATGCCCTCTACAGGAGGCAAGAGAACACGTGCCTCCTTTGCATACGGAATTTTTTGCTTCTTAACCCGTGCTTAACTATTAAAAGGCGAAAAATTGCTTATGCACAGGAGGCCCCTATTTCTCTAGCCTCCTCCTATAATTAACACTAAGCACTGTTCCAAGTCACTGTGAATCTGGTAGCAACTACCTTGGCTTTAATTATTTTTTAAAAATTCTTTAAAATTCTTTCCTTTTCCTCATGACTGGTGAGGCCACGCCTCCCCTGCCTCTAGTGACTGCACGTCCCTGATTTCCAATACATTGACATAATTAAGAAAGAATTCAAGTTACTCAAAATTCCAAATCTTAATTTCACTTCTAGCAACAAATGAACGACTTTTGCAATGTTGCTTCTGTTCTGACTTCGGCTTCACAAAATCATGAAGCAGACTCCTTGTCCCGACAAAACCCCTTTTTATTAAGCTAATGTGAATTCCTCTCAATCATATCAAGCAAAGTCCCAGCAAACAGTCTTTCAAGCTTGAAATTTGCAACCACAGACCTTATCAGGTTGGAGAGCTGCCAGGCCAATAAATTCCAAACGCAATGCTGTACAAGAAAATACTTGGCAGGGAGTCTCTGACAGTCTTGAACAAATCTTCACACTAATTAAGCAAACTAATTGTCTCCTGAAAACTCCACTCCCCTTTTGCTCCTCTTTTATTTCCTCTGGGAGAGGCCATTCACCATCCACCTGTGCCTTTACTCCTGAGTCAGCCCTTGTTCCTTAACTGTTCCCTTCTCCTGGCAGCTCTGTGCATGCGCACATCAGGAACAGACTCCAGCTGTTCTTCTGTCCCACTGATCTCCGACTCCAAAGGCAGATGATAACTGTTGGCCTCTGACACAGGGCACTCATCAGAGTGTTCCCCAGACTCCAGGACTGGCCCATGTTCCTCCCCAACCTCCTCACTGACAGAATCTGCCACCAGCTCCACTGACCGCTGGCGGGCCACAACAGCTTCTTGCAGTATGATAGTGTTTCAATTTAGAGTCTATAAGTTCTGCTTTAGAAAGGCTTGTTTTTAATATCTTCCCATGGGATACTTCAGTGCTCCCTTCTATCACTCTGTGGAGTCACTGCTGACAAATGACATTATATGTACTGACACCAGGCATAGCCATCTATCTAAAAGAAAATTAAATATCTCATGGAGAATGGAGGCACTATCGGTTTAGTTTGCAGTCAGCTGTAACAATGCCAGGCACTGCGATTAGGAACCATTTTTCTTTCTTAGCATTGTTTAGTATCTATTCTCAGGAGACCCAAAAACCTCCATGTGTAAGGATTATGCATGGCAGCTGCTGATTGTATGCTTGCTTGTCATCTCTCTTAACTTAAAAGTTATACCTTTGCAGAAGGACCGACTGACACACACAGATTGCTAGGAGCAGGTGAAAATAACAGTGGTGAAATTCATCCAGCAATGTTCAGATTTATGTTAATGATACTGTACATGCTTGCTTACTTGAACATTGAATTGATACCTACTATCGCGCAGAACTTATAACAGCATGGCTAAGCCCATGGAGTAAGACGGAAGACCTCAACCCTTCCCCACCAAAACTCTTGACAGTTTGATAGCTATTTCCAAACATGTTCTTCAAAAGGTAACTGGACTTTCTTCATTTTTGACTTGAAGACATTTAGCTTCTTATCCAAGTTCTGAAGAAGCTTTTTAGATGAGGAGCGAAACATCTCGAGGTGGCACAGTGGTTAAATGCAGCACTGCAGGCTACTTCAGCTGACTGCAGTTCTGCAGTTCGGCTGTTCAAATCTCACCGGCTCAGGGTTGACTCAGCCTTCCATCCTTCCGAGGTGGGTAAAATGAGGACCCGGATTGTTGTTGGGGGGCAATATGCTGACTCTGTAAACCGCTTAGAGAGGGCTGAAAGCCCTATGAAGCGGTATATAAGTCTAACTGCTATTGCTATTGCTATCTTCAAGAAAAACAAACAAACAAACAAAATCCAGATGCCTTTTGAAAAGCACTTTTGGCTCAACCATGGGTGACTGAGAATCTCCCTAGACATTTGAAAGCCACTGGTCTTCTGTTTTTTAAACAATTGTACAGACATTTCTAAAATTCTGATTTCACTTTGTCAATATGGAGTACTAGCTGACAACCTGGCATTGTCTTGGTATTTACTTATAGCGGGAAAATGTCCGGACCAAATATAATGTTGGATTTTTTCCCCTTACCAGAGGGAGCCCCCTTGTGAAGTACTGTGAAGCAGTTACCATGGCAACACCACTGTGCTGTACAGTAGAATCCATTTGAAGGCACAACAGACGGTATCGTAACAGAACACACACTCCGAGGGGTTTTAGGGGTGTCTTACCCCCCACAGTATTTATTTCCAGAGAATAAGTCATCTGTGTACCAAGTTTGGTTGTAATTGCTCGAGGCGTTCTAGAGTTATGCTGGAAAACACACACACACACACACACACACACACACACACACACACACACACACACAGAGGGAGAGAGGGAGGGAGAGAAGATGATTAATAAGAAAAAATGAATTTCAACAACTGTAGAATCAGGCTGCAGCATTAAAAAAATTGACAAAAGTGAAGGGAATCTGAATACTTTCTGATATAGCTATAGCTACAGATATATTACTGTATATAGCAGTAAGTTGAGGGGCTGATTGGGATCATCTCCTTGCTGGATGACTCCAAGCAGTGGTGGGTTTCAAAAATTGTTTGAACCTACTCTGTGGGTGTGGCCTCCTTTGTGGGAGTGGCTTGCTGCCCATGTGACTGGATGGGAGTGGCTTGCCGCCCATGTGAGTGGATATGAAGATGCCGATGACACTTGTCAGAACCACCTTAAATTACCTCACACACAGCACTGGCATGCATAAGAATATGATGTAAACTTGTTTTTTAAAAGGCATCTTTGGTTTGCGTTAAAACAACTTCAACACACGCAATGTTCTGATTGCACCACAAACGCAGTAGTCATCCTTACCTTTCACAGAGGCACTGAGTTTTATAAATATGAGCATGATAGTGTAGAACAATCATATCCAAGGACCAGTGGTGGGTTTCAAATTTTTTTGGAACCTCTTCTGTAGGTGTGGCCTGCTTTCCGGGTCCACTGGTGGAACCTCTTCTAACTGGTTCGGTAGATTTGACGAACCGGTTCTACCGAATAGGTGCGAACTGGTAGGAACCCACCCCTGACTCCAAGCCATTCTACAGCTACCTGATAGTGAATGTTCAAGTGTTATTCACTACAAAAACATCTGAGTACAATGGCTTTAGCAAGAGAAAATAAATATAAAAAGGTACCAACCAGTATTTATCACCTGATAGAGCCACTGATCATGTACTAAAATTGACATCCTAACTTTTAATTCTAGAATAGAGCTGGAAGGTCTTTTAGTCCAGCCTCCTGCTCAAGCAGGAGAACCTATACAATCTTAGACAAGTGACTGTCCTGTTTCTTCTTAAAAACCTCCAGTGATGGAGCGCTCACGATTTCTGGTGGAAAGCTGTTCCACTGATTAATTGTCCTCACTGTTAGGAAGTTTCTCCTTAATTCCAAGTTGTTTGTCTCTTCGATTACTTTCCAACCATTATTTCTTCTCCTGCCCTCTGGTTTGGAGAATAATTTGACCCACTCTTCTTTGCAGCAGCCCCTCAAATACCTACAGATGGTTGGGAAAAAAAACCCGTTTGACCCAAACACAGTATTTACTGTATATACTCGAGTATAAGCCTAGTTTTTCAGCCCACTTTTTGGGCTGAAAAAAGCCGCCTCGGCTTATACTCGAGTCAGTGAAAAATTTGCCCGAAATGGAGGAGAAAAAGGGGCGGGGCCATGCCGCTGGGTGACACTCGTGAATGGCCCAGTGCCCCTGTGAGTTTCCCCTCCCTCTGTGTCAGTTTGCCGCGCAGCGCGCACCGCACCATCCCCCCTCCTCACGTTCTAATGTAATGCAGGGCTGTCTTACGATTCCCCTTCCTCCCCCTCCTGCCGCTCTGCAACGATGTCCCACCTCCTCCTTGTTATGGCAAGCAGCCACATAGCGATGTCCCACCTCCTCTGGTGCAGTGATCCAATGATAGGAATCACTGTGCCGTGTGTCATAGGAGGCGGGACATCGCTCCCGCGGCTGCACGGGACATCATCATCACAGCGGGACATCAGCATCATGAGGTGAGTGAAGTATTTCATTGAATACACCGCTAGTTTACTGTTTTTCTTTGAAATAAATATTCAAAAACATTATTGGTATCTATTCTTATTTTTGAAATTTACTGGTAGCTGCTGCATTTCCCACCCTAGGCTTATACTCGAGTCAATAACTTTTCCAGTTTTTTGTGGTAAAATTATGTGCCTCGGCTTATATTCGGGTCGGCCTATACTCGAGTATATACGGTACACAAACATATATATTCCACACTTTCCCAAAATGTATTCATACAGAAAAGAAACTTGTATGCATACAGTTGCCCTTTCAATGCCTCGAAAGAAAAACAACATAAAAATCTTTCAGTGAAATGGCAGTATATAAAAATATTCATCAGGAAGACAAATTCAGCCAAAATTGGTTAAGGGATAATGTTTGGGGAAAGCGTGCCTCTTTAAAAAAAAGTAAGCATGAAAATATACGTAATTAGAGAATTGCAAATAAAAATATCTATGGATGTTTGCCAAATTAAAAAAGTTGCCGAAACAAACTGAAACAAATCAAAACATTTAAGCCAATCAAAATTTCCAGAGCACTAATCCTATTATTTCCATCTAGCCATTGGCCTAAACTTGACTTGGGTTTTCAGTGCGGTTGCATGGAGAAAAGTAATAATAGAAGAATTTTACAGGATTGTGAATTATTTTCATATGCCGTCAGTGAAGTATTAAACCTGACAAGATAGGTTATGAATTTATGAATTCTTGTTCTAATGGTTGTACGAGACATGAAAACCCAGCCAAAGTAATGTGCAGCAGCTGACAAAAAAGCCAACACAGTTCTAGGCTGCATAAACAGAGGGATAGAATCAAGATCACATGAAGTGTTAATACCACTTTATAATGCCTTGGTAAGGCCACACTTGGAATACTGCATTCAGTTTTGCTCACCACCATGTAAAAAAGATGTGGAGACTCTAGAAAGAGTGCATAGAACAGCAACAAAGATGATTAGGGTATGGGAGGCTAAAACATGAAGAACGGTTGCAGGAACTGAGTATGTCTAGTTAAATGAAAAGAAGGACTAGGGGAGACATGATAGCAGTGTTCCAATATCTCAGGGGTTGCCACGAAGAAGAGGGAGTCAAGCTATTCTCAAAGCACCTGAGGGTAGAACAAGAAGCAATGGGTGGAAACTAATCAAGGAGAAAAGCAACTTAGGACTGAGGAGAAATTTCCTGACAGTTAAAACAATTAATCAGTGGAACAACTTGCCTCCAGAAGTTGTGAATGCTCCAACCCTGGAATTTTTAAAGAAGATGTTGGATAACCCTTTGTCTGAAGTGGTGTAGGGTTTCCTGCCTGAGCAGGGGGTTGGACTAGAAGACCTCCAAGGTCCCTTCCAACTCTGTTATTCTAATAACAAACAGAAGTCCTTAGCATGAGCAAAAGAATATTACTCTTTCTACTTTTCTTATGATTCTTTATATTCAGAGTATATTGTCTCCCCGCTCTTCCGTTCAACTAAATATATCTTTATTTTGTTTGCCACTTTACAATGTCAGGAAGAACGAAAGTACTTGCATCCGCTTGGAAAAAAACCTGGAGTATAATAATGGATGTATGCATAAATGCAAGCATGCTGCTAACCGATGCTTTGTTCCCCTGCCAACCAATGAACCGAAAAAACCTTTTTTTAACACTTAGCATTAGCAGCTACACAAAAGGCAATAATGACTGATTCATAGCAACGGCTTCCTAGAAAGTGTTTTTGCTCTTGGCCTGGATTTTCCCACATGAAACAATATTGCCAAGGAAGAACATAACAGATGCTACTCCTGCACGCGCTTCACACATTTGCTCGAATTCTGCTCATTATTTGGCCTCCTGTGGGATAAAAGGAATATTGTCAATACGATAATGATGGGATAAACATTTTGGCCACTTGCAGTAATTTTTCTGAATGCCAGATAAATTCAATGAGTTGCGCTTCCAACAAAAGAGTTGCCAGAACATCAGTTGCAGGCTCCATTATAGCGATGCACAATATCATAATGAGGGGCTGTGTCAGCATTTCCTTTCTTACTATTTGGCTGGCATTCATAAGCTTTGTTTATCTGCTTTGCTGAAAATTGGTTCATATATCCTGATTTAAATCTTTCTACTTCAAAAAGCAAATGGAAGAATTGAAGAATGACAACAACAAAAACGTCAAACCTCTAAATTTTTTTAGAATATGGTGCTGGAGCGGAGGTGACTAATATTCAGCTGCTGTCCTGGCCATTTGTTTCCTAAGCAGTTAATCTTCGGGCTCACAAATCAAACTAAGACAGGGGTTGTTTTTTTTTCAGGCTAAGCCAAAAGCAGTCAAAATCACGCTATTTCTTAGCAAGGCAAACACATTGCCTTATTCTCTCTCAGCTTTCTGTGTCTCACAGGGTTACTGTGAATACAACTGGTCAGAAATTACTTTCAAAATTCTCCACAAAATTTGTGGACGACGACCGGATGGGTGAATTCTCTCAGCTCTTTTGAATTCTAAAATACTAGTTTGATTTTGTTCTATTGCTTGTGTCTGTGATACCCGTGCTTCCTGGTGAAACTATGTGATTGGGCTGTGCAGGGGAAATTTGGTTCATAATAGCAATAGCAATAGCAGTTAGACTTATATACAGCTTCATAGGGCTTTCAGACCTCTCTAAGCAGTTTACAGGGTCAGCATATTGCCCCCAACAACAATCCGGGTCCTCATTTTACCCACCTCGGAAGGATGGAAGGCTGAGTCAACCCTGAGCCGGTGAGATTAGAACCGCTGAACTGCAGATAGCAGTCAGCTGAAGTGGCCTGCAGTACTGCACCCTAACCACTGCACCACCTCGGCTCTGTCTGTTGGCTCAGTGATGGTTGATGATTGAAACACATAAGGGAATATCGCTCCTGCTGCTTTGAGTCCAGAAGCAGTTCCATAGATGGAAGCATAGACATTTTGGTAAGGCACCAACATTTAGTACTGTAAGGAGCCTCAGACCGCTCCTGAGGGAAGGAGTGGAACGTCTGCCAGTTTGAACTGAGGTAACGGAATGTGAGGCAACTGGCAGTTGGAATAGAGTTCTTTTCAGGTGGGGAGGGGGAGTAGAACTCCTTAGAACCAGAGCATGTTAATTACTGTATAAGAAATGCTAATGATCTGATGGTCATTTTGAAAAATCCTTTCTTAGCGAGCACCTAGAAGCCAAGGGGAACATATGTGCCAAATTTCAAGTTTGTAGGCTTTACGGTTCTGTAGATTTCGTGATGAGTGAGTGGTATTTGCCTTTTATATATGTAGAAGATTCCAATATGACATCCTCACTCTAAATAAGACATGACTGAATAGATAGCACCATCATATTATTGGAAGGAATATGCATCTGGTTCAGTTCCAAGCTGGGAGAAAGAAGCTGGAAACAACATGGAGGCTGATTGGAAAGAAAATTTAATGATGAACAGAACCAACACAGCAGTTTTGGGTCACCTGAACAAATGGTTGAATGAGTGGATGGATCTTTATAGGTTTCTATGACTTTGAAGTTTTAATTGTTCTGGGGATGATGCAATGAAGGGGGCTTGTATTCTGAAAGGGTGTTGGGCAATTCCTATTATGGCTAATGGCTTTTGTCCTGTGTTGGATCTTGGGTGAGGGGCTGCTTTCTAATTATTATGCCTTTGCTAGCCGTGCTGCAAGGAGTTTCAAAATATCTATCCTGTCTTGAATGGATTTCTGCCTGCAGTTTTTGCCTTGCATATGAATAGTGCTACGCATCTAGATACCTGTCTTCCTCTTTCAGTAAGCTCTTTATCTCTTCAGTGCTGGCATCTGCTGTGGCCTATTAAGAAAGACTTGGGGACTGCTTTCTGTCTTCAAGAGCATGTTTCCCCATGTATCCTTTAGGAAAATATAACATTCTGCCTTTTTAATATTTCCCCAAATATTTCATTCTTCTAGGGGAGACGGCTCCCCACAACATATTCAAGAACACGACAGTCATAAACCCATCCCTTGGATCCTTCTTAAATGAAGATCTCAATAATATCACATCTGCCTATAGCAAATTGTTCATCGTTCTGTTCTCCCTTGAAAAAAATGGGAGAGGAAAAAGGTGAATATGTTTTATAAAACAATGTTTATCTCACCATATGTGTGTATACACACACGCACACACACAAATATAAACTCAAAGCAGTGAATATATACCACTATTCTTCCTCCTTCCTGTAGACATTCCCTATAGAAAACTAACTGAGAAGAGATGGAAGAATCATAAATATTGCTATGAGTTTCTTGAATTAAAATAAGATAATTTGTGTGCATGTTTGCCTGCCTGCTGTTTGTCTGCATCATTATTAACTGAATGAGCAGACATTGAGATAAGTACGAGACAGTCCAAACTTTATAAGACACACTGAAAAATCTATTTGGTTTGCATGGTTTATATTCATTGGACTGCACAAATATATCAGAATATTTTTGTGCTTAAATAGTCTGAATTTTCTTTTGTCTGTCTAGCTGCTTTCCATCAACATTAGCTTTATTGATTTTATGTGCACTGAAAGCATATGCACCAAAGACAAATTTCTTGTATGTCCAATCACATTTGACCAATAAAGAATTCTCTTCTATTATTGTCCACATAAAAGAGTTAGAAATATACATACATATACAACTTTAGCAGTGTTTTCGTATAATGCTTAAACACACTAGTTTAGAAATAGGGTGATTGTGAATGTGTTCCCAGGCCTCATGCCAGCTAGGTGATTTGCAAATAGAGGCAAAACAATGACAAATCAGGTTTGAAAAATGTTTGCAAAAACCCTGCATGGATTTGTTTATGTAGTTGCCATTATAGGTGAAGTGGGGGGGGGGGGTCAAAGAGTCGGGAATCAGGAAATAAGGAACTGGAAGTTTGAAATCGAGAAACCTTCTGCAGTGTTTTTGTGATACTTTAGTCTGTCAAAATGTTGTGTTGCTCCTTTTGTACATTTTGGGGACGTATGATGAAAGAGCAGCTGGGAAAAGTGACAGATGGTTCCCACTGCTACTTTTCAGGAGTCTTTTAAATAAGGAGAGGGGGGAGGAATACTGTTTACCAACAAATTTTCTTCTCTAGAATCACTTATTGTATTTCCAGGTCCCTCAAATTGGTACGTTTTCCAGTCCTAGGGCAATGCAACTGAGTCACAAATATACCAGTCATATTTATAATATAGATATATATACCCAGTACTAGAACTGCTGCCTCAAATAGATTGCTAAGTTATAGGTGTGTATTTCTGTGCATTTGTAAGACAGAGAGGAAAAGGGTTTTATTTTGTTTTGCACTTAATTTTCTGTACTCGCTGGCACATTCTAATGAAAGATAATCAGCTTCCACTATCACATATTCAGTTCATACTCCGTTGCAATGGGGCTAATTGGGATGTGTCAACCTCCTAATATTTATAGACTTCGACTGAGTAGATGCTGAAATTAATGCTAGTATATTGGTTACAGGTAAACAAAACCAAATTATTCCAATGTGTCCCAAGATTTTTTTTTGGAACTTAATTTTTTTTAAAAAAATAAAATGTGTACCAGCCGATCATATTTCAAGACAGGATTCAAAATAAACTAACAGTAACACAGTTAGAAGGGGCCTTTAAGGTCATCTAGTCCAATCCTTTGCTCTCTCAGGAGACCTGTTCTATTTCTGATAAATGGCTATCCAGCCTCTTCTTAAAAGTCTCCAATGATGGAGGCACTCACAATTTCTGAGGCAATTTGTTTCACTGGTTATTTTAATTGTCAGGAAATTTCTCCTTAGTTCTAGGTTGCTTATTTCCTTGGTTAGCTTTCTGTTGTGGCCCAGCAGGAGCCGTTGGAGCTGCCACCAGACTCCGACAGTGACGGGTCCTATGAGTCGGCTTTGGAGGATGTGGAGGACCCTGGACAGGGTTCTGACTCCGAGCAGGGCGCAGAGAGGCTGGTTAGCCACCAGGAGGCACCTGAGCCTTGGACCAGTGTGGAGGAGACAAAGGAGTGTGTTCCTGATGTCAGCAGTGAGTTGTTCCTGGATGCCCAGCACCGAAGAGCTAATAGGCGTCAGGAACAGTTGCACAAGTACAGGAGGTAATTGCACTCAGCTGGTGGTAATTAGGCTCCTCTCCAGACTATAAAAAGACTGCTTGTGCATACGGCCTTTTGCAGAAGTCAACGCAGGAACTAATGTCGGAGAACATTATTGTGAGCTTGGCAGGCTGGATTGCTGCCATGGCTTATCTGTGCTGGATTGCTGCCCAAACTTGTCTGTGCCGGTTTGCTGCCAAGGACTGTTAATTAAATGCCGTAACTTATCTTTGCTCGGAGTGTGTGTTGGTGTGGGACGAGGGTGGTCAGAACAGCTTTCCATCCATTGTTTCTTGTCCTGCCTAGATGCTTTGGTAAATAAGTTGGCCCCCTCTTCCTTGTGGCAGTCCTTTATATATTGGAAGACTGCTTTCATATCACCCCTGGTCTACCCAAATAATATATACCCAATTCCTGTAATCGCTCATTGTATTGTTTTAGCTTCCAGGCCTCTAATCATCTTTGTTGCTCTTCTCTGAACTCTTTCCATAGTTTAAATATCCTTTTTGTATTGGGGTGACCAAAACTGGATGCACTATTCTAAGTGTGGTCTTACCAAGGCTTTGTACGTTGGTACCTGTATATGACAACTAGAATAGTGACACATTCTACCTTTCTTTCTGTTATAATAGCTGTTTGATTATTGATGAGAGAAAGATTGCCATAGTTTCAATGCTTATCAAATGTGATATACAAGATATGACTGTTTATTGTATGAGCAATCTCACAAAAGCATGTAAAATTCTCAGGGCGAAACAGACAATTCTAAGATTCTCCCAAGCCATGTGCAGTGATGGCAACAGAACTACACAGTTAAAGGCATCAAAAAGTTTCCTGTCAAAGGAGAAGAAAATACTGACAACTTGCAGTCTCCATTTTGGTCCCACCCTAAATTGATAACATACTGTAGCTGATGGAAATTGCAAGTCTCAAAAATTAAATAGTTATGATGAAAGAAAAAGAAGATAATTTAGAGGGAAAAGCATCTTGGAAATTATTACACTGCCCTGGTAGTTTTTAAGGTTCATTTGACTTTCCTTATGTTTACTTACTTTCGTTGGTTACTTTAAGAATGTTGAAAACAAGTCCAATAACATTCTGATTATTGTTATGCTTTAAATCATCTTTACATTAAAAGTATTCTTTTTATCAGGTGCATCCAATTTCTCTTAGTGTCATAGTGTTTGGTTAGACTCCAAAACATTAAAACATGCTACATTAAGACACAGTAGTAGCCATAGAAATATAATTTGGCCTTCTACGTGAATGTAATTATTCATATTGCTCAAAGTTTAATTTGCCCTTTTTCAGTTGTAAGCAAAATGTTACATTCTATCAATTATTATTTAGGAATTACAAAATTATTCTAAGGTATGTTCTCTATTCCTTGTGTTCCCAAGTTTCTAACCATCTGAGCATTAACTTCCATGTCCGTGCTCAATATTTAATTCAATGCAGTGATGGGTTTCAATTTTTTTAAAAACCTCTTCTGTAGGTGTGGCCTGCTTTGTGGGAGTGGCTTGCCAGCCATGTGATTGGGTGTGGCTTGGCAGTCATGTGACTGGGTGGGCGTGGCCAACTTGCAAAATGTGGTGAAACTCACTTAACAACTCTCTTGCTTAGCACCCGAAATGTTGGCTCAGGAACTCTGGCTTGAATTGTGCAAGTCTTAAAGCTGTCAAGTTACAAGACCCTTGCATCCCTAACCCTTTAGAAAAAAAAAAAACCCAGAGGTGTTCAAACTTGACAGCTTTAAGACTTGTGGATGTCAACTCCCAGAATTCCTTCTCCAGTCATGTTAGCTCAGGAACTCTGGCATTGAAGTGTGCAAGTCTTAAAGCTGTCAAGTGACAAGAGTCTTGCACCACTAACCCTTTAGAAAAAAAAACCCAGGGATGTTCAAACTTGACAGCTTTAAGACTTTAAGGTTTAGATAGGACTCTTAGAGGTGGACGGGGCAATTGGTGAGCCAGCCAATCAGTGAGTGGCAGGCGGGGCAAGTGTGGTGCGGACGGGCATGGGGGAAGGAGCTGGAACCGATTCAAAATGGCATGGTAGATTTGTGGAACCTCTTCTAAAGGGTTCCAGTTCAATTTTATTTTAATATGAGAAATTGTTTTTAAACTCTATTGACTGCAATTTCTCATTTTGCAATGAAATCAGCTGTATTGTTGAGGTGAGTTGGAAGCACAAATTCTCCTACTGTGCTGAAAAATACTCCTTCCAATAATGGTGTTTTTCCTTTGTTCAAAAATAGTTAATGTCTTTGCACTGAGCTGCTTAAATCTTGATAAATGATGGAAACAAAGTTGTTGCAGAGAAACAACAATTCCAGTCATTCCTACTGCCAATCCGTACAGCTAAGCAATAATTTCTCCAAATTAAGAACTCCTCTGGTGTGACAACTTATTTGTGGAAACTGCAAAGTCATTATTTAGAGCAAGGGATTCCTGACAGACTGCACTTGAACTGAGAAAGTCTTAATCTTTGCCAGAAGATTTATTTTAGGTACAGAAATTATATGCCTTCTCAAACAATGATTTTGATAGTTAATTAATATTTCAACGTGACAGCATTCTAGAGTTTCTTTTTCTTTTCTTGTCCACAATTGAGTTTGATTCACTCAAGAAGACTTTCTCTTGCTCTTCTCTTTTTGCTCCCTAAATTTTGTCTGACAATCTTTTAGAGTGTAAGGGAGTTCCGTAATGACAAATATGAATGGGATGGACTTTATAGAAAGAAAGAAATTGTGATGGAATGTGTACAGCGTTTGAATGACTTTCCTAGAAAGAGACCAAAATCAAGGAACTGCACAATTAGATGGGGGAAGGCAGGGGTGAAATCCACTTACCTTCGCTATCGGTTCAGTAACAATGTGAGTGTGTGCATGTTCAGAGCTTCAAAATGATGTCCTGGTGGGTGGGAGGAGCCTCCTATTGAGTGTGGGTGGGAGGCGCCTGCAAAGGAAGCAAACAGCAAGGGGGGGGGAATCCGTTGTGCCAAGCTATTTAGATTAGCTAGAAAGCAGGAAATCCTACTTTCTAGCTAATATAAATTGCACAGCACAGCTGTTTGTCGGAAAAACTACTTTACCCAGACTGGTAGCATTTCTTTTACTACTGGTTGGGGTTAACAGCTGGCATCTTTACTACTGGTTCAGGTGAACCAGTCCGAACCACTAGCATTTCACCCCTGGTGGAAAAGAGAGTTTTATGGTACCCCAGTAGTGCAAATTTAGCTGGTTCGAGTGAGCCGGTGGCAGTGGTGGTGGGAAGCTCCACCCACCCGCCCAGCTGTCATCATGTCCCATTTTTGATGCGCTGCGCATGCACGGAAGGTCCTGCACATCCGTGGAGGTCACATTTGTGAACCGATAGCAAAGGTAAGTTGATTTCACCCCTGTGGTACCCCACAGCTTCCCTTCAAGGTTATCTCTGAGAGTTCCCTTCAAGGTTATCTCTGAGAGTTCTCAGAACTGTCTCCTCAGTTTACTGCCTGGATATTAACAGGGTTACAAACTGCTTTTTTTTCTCATTGTTCCTAATTTATTTAGATTTCTTCTTTGTCCTTTTCCTTCTTCTCTTGCTTTTACTGCATTGTCTTTCTTTTTTATTCCTTTTCCTTACCAGCCATTGCCATAGTGCCACTCTTTAAATCTCAATTCCTGACAGCTTTCCTCCCACTTCAAGATAATTAGGATCCTGTTTTAAAGGTATCTATGTGTCAGTGGTGGGTTCTGGATCCTGTTCCCACCAGTACGGTTGGAACGGGCCTGGCGGCATCCACATGGACATGTGCAGTGCGCACATGCATCTTAGCACCTCCACGACGTTCCAGCTGCTCATTGTGCAGGTGCTGTATGCGCTGTGCGCATGTGTGGAAGTGCCGAAGACTTAAAAGACCGGTAAGGAGCTCGGATGGGCAGGTGGGCCTGGAGTGGTATCCGGTGCTCTGGCAGGCTCCAGAATGCCCATATTGAGGTGTACCAGCTGCAACCCACCACTACTATGTGTCAATGGGAGGGATGCAGTGTCTCAGTGGCTAAGACACTGAGCTTGTCGATCAGAAAGGTCAGCAGTTCAGGGGTTCGAGTCCCTAGCGCCGTGTAACAGAATGAGCTCCCATTATTTGTCCCAGCTTCTGCCAACCTAGCAGTTCAAAAGCACATAAAAATGCAAGTGAAAAAACAGGGACCACCTTTGGTGAGAACATAACAGTGTTCCATGCACCTTTGGCATTTAGTCATGTGGGCCACATGACCACAGAGATGTCTTCGTACAGTGCTGGCTCTTCAGCTTAGAAACGGAGATGAGCACCATCCCCTTGAGTAGCACATATGTGCGAGGGAAACCTTTATCTTTATCTTTATGTGTCAATGACTTTTCCAATCGTCATTTAAGTGGCCAATGTTACCACACTACAGTAGTATAAAATGCAAATGAGAAAGTCACATCAGCCAAGAATTTTTTTTCCATTTTCTAATACTACTTGATTTTGGATTCCTTTGATTCTACCCTTGCTGTAAGGAAGCATGATTTTTAAGGCAAGAAAGAGAATAAGCACCAAAGTTTTAAGAAACAGAGTACTGTGGGGAAACAGATTTAGCGAAAACAAAATGTATGAAAACATATTCGATATGTTTATATTTTAAAATGCACAAGACAATATATGCGATAAAATCCAAAGCTTCATTTGCATAATAGCTTTTTCTTCTGGACTGAAATGAAAGAATGATTAGCCATGAAAATTGAGAGAATGACAAGGATTTCTTCTGCATTTGATTATTTTTAATATCCTTTTCCTTGTGCTTGAATTGAGGTTTTATGTAACCTTGAGTCTTGTCTGCTTTTTATGTAAAAGTCCATATTGCTGTAGGAAGTTCAGCAATATGGAAGTTATGACGTGGCACCAAAAAATATCCCAAGTTTCCAATTAAGCTGTAAATGTGATCTTCTGATAATGTATGCCTAGTGCAAGAGCCTTAAATTCAGAGGGATTGTGGCAGGAGTCTAAAGTGGAATTTTGTACAGAATGAATTGCTCAAGAACGACAGCATAGATAAAAATTGGGAGGCTGAATCTCATTCTGAATTTAGTGATAGTGTGAAGCATCTTCCCAATGTTTCATTAATTTAAAGTAAACTAGGAGCATTCTCAGCAGGCCAGGCAATTGATGGATATTTATGCACAACAACAAGAAAGACATAGATACAGCAAGAAGACAAACCTGCAGATGGATCTGGAAGTTTGACAGCGAATGAGAAAGGACAATCAAAGGGCCTTGGAGCTTTGTCTTGGTCTTTTATTGGCACTGAGCCTTGTGATTATATCCCATTGTTCTCCTTTGGCAGCTCAGTTGATTTTCTTCTGGCTCAGCTGCAGTGCAGTTCAAATTCGAGTTTCCTGTGTGACTTGCAGTGTTGATGCTTGTGGGATTTCTCATTTATATTTCTCATTTATAGAATGTCTTGCTTCACACGGTTAAACAGTGGGAAAAATGTTACAACTTTCCAGGTAGTCCTCAACCTATGACCACAACTGAGTCCAAAATTTCTGTTGCTAAGTGAGACATTTGTTAAATAGTTAATAGTTAAATGAATTTCTTTTCACATTTGTTTTTTTTTATAAAGATTTTTTTAATTTTTAAACAAATAAAAACATTAAAAAAACATAAAACACATACAACCTTCTTCCATTTCATATAGCATGTCGTTTGGTTACAAGATTTTGTGTGTCCTTTCCATGGTCACCACTTACAATTATATATCGAATCACAAATTGTTCATTAGATAAACATAAGTACATTCTTGTTATATGTCAATTTTTCAACTATAATTATTATTCCTTAATTTTAAACAAGATATTCTAAATATTGAATCCATATATACAACATCATTTTGCATCAATAGTTCAACTCCAGTTATTATTCCTACAATTTAAACAAAATACTCTATATATTGAAATCATACATACAACATCATTCCATTACATCGTTCTAATCTGTTTAACGGTGCTAAACCCTTATAGTTTTGCATATATCATTCTATTATTCTTAAAATATAAAAAGTTCTCCAACTTTTTCCATTACCATAATTTTTTTATCTAACCATTGATAAAACAAATCCCAAACCTTATAAAATTGTTCATCTTCTTGTTCTCTAATTTCAAATGTCAATTTACTCATTTCCGCACATTCCACAATTTTTGGAATAATTTCCTCCTGCATTGGTATTTTCTCATTTTTTCCAATTTTTTGCAAGTACAATTCTAGCTGCTGTTAGAACATTTACAATCAAATATTTCAAGTCTCTATTATGTTTCTGGTATAATTCCCAATAAAAAAGCCTCTGGTTTAAAGTTTATACGTTTTTGTGTCATTTTCTCCAACAAGTATGGATCTTAGTCCAATATCTTTTCACTTCTGCGCAAGTCCACCACATATGGTAATATGAACCTGGTGTCTGATGACATTTCCAACACTTTTCTGTTCATTTGTGAACATTCTTGCTATTCTCGTCGGAGGTAGATGCCAACTGTAAAACATCTTATACAAATTTTCTTTATATGCTGTTGACATTGTCATTTTGTAATTTTGAGACCACAATTTCTGCCATTTCTCTAATTCAATCCCATGCCCCAAATCCCCCCCAAGCTATCATAGTTCCTTTAACTTGTTCTTCTTCTAATTTAACCTCTAGTAAGTGTCCATAAAGTTTTTGAGCCAAGGTGGCGCAGTGGTTAAATGCAGCACTGCAAGCTACTGCTAGATCAGCAGTTCAGCGGTTCAAATCCCACCGGCTCAGGGTTGACTCAGCCTTCCATCCTTCCGAGGTGGGTAAAATGAGGACCCAGATTGTTGGGGGCAATATGCTGACTCTCTGTAAACCGCTTAGAGAGGGCTGAAAGCCCTATGAAGCGGTATATAAGTCTACTGCTATTGCTATTTTTAATTACTTTTTCATCAGTGCCCATCAAAATTTTATCTAACTCAGTCATTTTACCATAAAAACCTTCCTCTTTATGGTCCTTGTCATATCTAGATTGCATTTACGCATATGAAAACCAGTTCAACTTTATACCTTCCTTTTCCAGTTCTTGCATAGATTTAAGTTCACCCTCTGCATTCAATATTTCACCATATCTAACTGTTTGTTCCTTTTTGCATATTATTGCATATGAAAAGGCTTCATTAGTTGATAGCCAGACTGGGATTTTTAAATAATATTGACTTTTAATCTTCTCCCAGTTTAGTAGCAAGGCTCTTTCCACATTTGTTAAACGCATCACTGCAGTAGTTAAATTAATAGCATGATTGTTAAGTAAATCTGGCTTCTCCACTGATTTATCTTGTCAGAAGGTCACAAAAAGGGATCACACTGCAACCGTCATAAACATGAGTGCCAAGCATCTCAATTTTGATCACTTGAGGAATGCTGCAATGATTGTAAGTGTGAAAAGTGGCTATAAGTCATTTTTTTCAGTGTCGTTGTAACTGAAAGAACTGTTGTAAGTTGAGGTTTACCTGTACAGAGATATAAAACTTTTTAAATAATTGCTTTGGTTTGGATTTATTATATAACGTGGTTTTAATTTAAACTATATATACATATCTGTTGTGGCCCAGGAGGAGCTGTTGGAGCTGCAAACAGACTCCGATAGCGAGGGACCCTATGAGTCGGCTCTGGAAAATGTGGAGGACCCTGGGCAGGGTTCAGACTCTGAGCAGGGACCAGAGAGGCTGGTTGGTCACCACGAGGTGCCTGAGGTGAAAGCCAAAGGGAGTTTGTCCCTGACTTCAGGCCCTGGAGCAGTGGGGAGGAGCAAAGGGAGTTGGTCCTGGACGCCTGGCAGAGAAGGTCGGAGAAGCGCAGGCAGCAATTACTGAGACATAGAAGATAATCAGGTCCAGGTGGTTGTGATTTGGTTCCTCCCAAGAGAGTATATAAGAAGATACTTTGGGAGGAGACCTTTTGTAGGACACAACCGTTTTATTAAGCTGGAGAAGCTCTTGTGTGTATCTCTTATCTGTGGGAGTCTGGGTTGCTGCCAACGTCTTGTCTGTGAGTAATGACTGTGAATAAAGTGTGGCTAACAGTAAGCTTGTGTCGGCGTTACTCACCGTACGGAGGGGGGTCAGAACACATATCTATACAAATATGTATTTAAAGAGTATGGCTTAATTGTCTTGCTCCCTCCATCACAGATTTACACAGATGTTCCTTATCTCAGCTTTGATATGTTCATTTGCTTAGACATTTTCAGTACTTTTACTTTTCAGACTTGTTTTCAGTTAGACAGAGAAATGTATAACAGAATAACACAGTTGGAAGGGACCTTGGAAGTCTTCTAATTCATATAGAAAATCCTATCCCATTTCAGACAAATGGTTGTCCAATCTCTTCTTTAAAATTTCCAGTGTTGGAGCATCCACATCATTCCACTGATAATTGTTCTCACTGTCAGGAAATTTTTCTTTAGTACTAGGTTGGTTCTCTCCTTGATTAGTTTCCATCAGAAATGATATTCAGCAGGTTCTGACCAGTTCTGGAGAACCATTGGCAGAAACTTTCAGTAATTCAGAGAAACAGTAAATACCACCTCTGGCTGGCCCTGCCCCCATCTATTCTCTGCCTCCCAAGTCCCAGCTGATTGGGAGGGAATGGGGATTTTGCAGTAACCTTCCCCTGGAGTGGGAATGTAGATTTTACAGTATCCTTCTCCTGTCACGCCCACCAAGCCACAACAACAGAACCAGTAGTAAAAACTTAGAATCTCACAACTGGTTTCCAGTCTTATCTTCTTATTCTGCCTTCAGGTGCTTTGGAGAATATCTTGACTCCCTCTGGAACACTGCTATCATGTCACCCCTAGTCCTTCTTTTCATTCAACTAGACATACCCAGTTCCTGCAACCGTTCTTCATATGTTTTAGCCTCCAATCCCTGAAATGTAAAAATAGCTCTTCTCCAAATTTCTAGAATTCCAGCACCTTTTAAAAGCTTCTCTGATGTCTGGTAGGTCCTTTGCTATCAGTCAGTCTGCTGTGCAAATATCTGATCCTGCTGAATCCTGCTGGTTCTCATCTGCAGATCTAGCTGTGTCTGGATTTATATATCTCTTCCAATCGGCACAAAACACCCCCAGCAACCAGTAACCTTTTACATTTCCAACAGGGCTGCCCTTTATATATTTTCGCCAAATGGCAGATGTTCCTGCCCTGGGCTACTTTAATTAGGCAACAAAACAAAACAGAAACCCCATATAGGGTCTCTCTACCATATGCACATTGACAAACATTATCCCCCACTTTTGTGTGTCTGTATGAAGTGCTAGGAGAGAGTAATTTTATTATTCTGAAACTGCTTTGAGTCAGGGGGCAAGTCAAACATTGAAAGAAAGAAAAAAAATATTGGTTGGCTAGAGAAAACAATTATTGTCTTAGGGCGTTAACTGTCTATTCCAGTATCCCCTGGATTAAAAATTAAGGCAATAATATGGCCAATTTCATTGGAAGGAATGAGCTGTGGAATTGGTGGCATGTGGAAATGCTGCAAATGGTTTCTTCCAATATAAGAGAGTTGTTAGCTAAAATCTTGTGTAGTAATATTTGGTTTCTCTTCAATCAAGTTTTAAACCACCAGAGGAAGAGGGAGTGATATACAGGAGTGAGTTGCTACGGGTTCACCCGGATTTGAGAGAACCCGTAGCTGATTTTATGGCCGGTTTGGAGAACCTCTAAATCCCACCTCTGGCTGGCTGAGGAATCTCCACACGGCCCATTTTGGATGCAAGATAAGTGCAGGGCCCATACAAAGGCTCGGCCGGGGGGGGGGACTGGCCTCCCAGAAGTTCTGGAAGAGCCTCCAGAGCCCAGGGGAAGCAGTTTTCACCATTTCAGAGGCTCAAGAAAAGCCTCAAGAGCCTGGAGAAGACAAAAATGCCCCCCTGTCAAGGTGCAGGAGGTTAACTAGGGTGCACCCACTACGGCCAAGCCCACCCAGCAACCAGTCAGAGAACCTGTTGCTGAAATGTTTGAAGCTCATCCTTGGTGATATAAGAATGTTTTACTTTTTTTTCTGGAATGAAATACAGGTAGCACTTGACTTATGACCACAATTGCAGAGAAGGCCCTCTTCCTGGATCCTGCCAGCCGGAATAAATGCGTTGATGGGGCCAAAAACACAAGTGGGATGGGCCCATGGCAGTGGCGTGAGACAGCACTTCAAGTAACCTGTACTATATGTCTTCATCTATACATGTAGTGTTTTGACATACCGGGAATATCCTCATTCAGCCAGCTGCAAATAAGAAGAGCTATTTAATTATTGTGCTGGTATAACCTCCTCATATGTGGTTCTGCTCTATCCTGTATAACAGTGCCAGGTGCGCTTGCCATGAATATCATTAGTGAAGTAAACCTAACCAGAGATAAACAATCTGAGTCATCTGGATTGCATATGGACCTGAAAGTAATGATTATGATTTTAAAAAAAAGACCTTCCGACTACTGCATTGCGAGTGAATTGCAAATTTTAATGTGAAAGAAGGAGAAAAGTGTTTAAAATGGAAGGAGTTATGATTTATTTAACCGTGATTCATTTTGAATGAAATTCAACTTAGTAGTTACTGTGGCTTCACCATTCTTTATTATGACCTACTTTTTAGATAGTAGTTCCCAACACAGCACTCAAAGTTAAGTGCTACCATGGTTTTGTGCCCCAGAACAAGTCCATGATGTACCTCAATATATTGGGTTTTAGCAATATCCAGACATGAATAAATCACCACCTTGCAAGAAAGCTTGTAAGGTCTGTTGGTACCTCCTGTACTCCCAAAAGTGTTTATAATTTTATAAAGTCCTTGGTGCTTGGTTATGTTGCATATTACATCCAGATGAACATGGCTACAATTTAATTTGAACTTTTTTTTATTCTTGTTACTTTCCTAACACCTCTAAAACAAACTCAACACTTGTAAATTATTTTAACAATAATTCAACAATAAACATTATTTGAAATACAAATAATGGCCAGTTAATTGTAGATGGGCCAAATGGATAAACCTTTATTGATTGGCTCTTTGCCTCGCCTAAGGAACTGGTCAGCAAAAAAATTCAAATAAGAATAAGCAGCAGTTACAAACATTTCATTCTTGATAGAAGCAATTTCTTTTAGATATTCCCTATCAGCATACGAAAACATAGAATAGAATAGAATAGAATAGAATAGAATGGAATGGAATGGAATGGAATGGAACGGAAGAGCCGAGGTGGCGCAGTGGTTAGGGTGCAGTACTGCAGGCCACTTCAGCTGATTGTGATCTGCAGTTCAGCGGTTCAAATCTCACCGGCTCAAGGTCGACTCAGCCTTCCATCCTTCCAAGGTGGGTGAAATGAGGACCCAGACTGTGGGGGCAAGTTGCTGACTCAATTTGCTAAAAAAATTTGTAAACCGCTTAGAGAGGGCTGAAAGCCCTATTAAGCGGTATAGAAGTCTAATAAATAAATGGAATGGAATGGAATGGAAGAGAACAGAACAGAACAGAACAGAACAATAGGAATAGCAATAGCAATAGCAGTTAGACTTATATACCGCTTCATAGGGCTTTCAGCCCTCTCTAAGCGGTTTACAGAGTCAGCATATCGCCCCCACAGTCTGGATCCTCATTTCACCCACCTCGGAAGGATGGAAGGCTGAGTCAACCTTGAGCCGGTGAGATTTGAACTGCTGAACTGCAGATAGCAGTCAGCTGAAGTGGCCTGCAGTACTGCACCCTAACCACTGCGCCACCTCGTCTCAGAACAGAACAGAACAGAATTCTTTATTGACCAAGTGTGATTGGACACACAAGGAATTTGTCTTTGGTGCATATGCTCTCAGTATACATAAAAAGACAAGATACATTCATCAAGAATCATAAGGTACACCACTTAATGCTAGTCATAGGGTACAAATAAGCAACCAGGAAACAATCAATATCAATATAAATCGTAAGGATACAAGCAACAAAGTTACTAGTAATGCTAATACTAGTAATAGTAATGCAGCCTTAGTGAATAGTTTGACAGTGGTGAGGGAATTATTTGTTTAGCATGAAAAAGTATTATTCATAAACATCTATGTAAACTTCAAATGATTACTTTTTAAAATACTTAATTGAGTTATTATCAACTGATATATCAGTGGAGAAACAAGCAGAAGTTTTTGTCTTTCTGATATCACGATTGTCTTCCTAAACAGACTGTGCCCCATTTTAAAAATCTATACTTTTGAAGATGATTCTGCTTTCAGTGGCCACCTGTTGTCTCACAGATGTACCTAACCTTGTGCAAGCCTGCTCCTCTTCTCATCATTGTCATCCCTACATAATTAAGATGTTCTGGTATAACTAATCTACTGGGATCACCTCCAATTCTCTGGATTTTATGCAAAACCACACATAAGAACTGTGTTATTGGCCCTGGAGGCAATATTGATGGGAGTCCAAATTAAAATAACTAGTGGGTACAGTATGCGATGGGAGAGTGTGAGATGAACAGCACAATTGAACTCATCAACAACTTCCACAGCATCTGATTATGTTGACAGCTCCATTCATCTCTTTGTATAAAATCCAAGAGGTCTGTAATTGTTTTCCAGATCACTTAGCAATTAATGATGCTGTTGCCCTTGGACATAGTGATGTACAAATCAATACCTATAGTCAAAGGTTAAACATAGAGGAGACATAATAAGTGTAAGTTACTCTATTAATAGAGCTCATGAGAAATGAAAGAGAAATTAAAACAGTCTGATTAAGATTCTGTTTATTAAGCATTCAGCTTTCCTAGAAAATAAATGTACTTACATTTATTTTCACGGAAATAAAAAGGAGGAGTTATATTCCATCTCTCCCAATTGCCAGTGACTTAAGTAGTACTACCTTATTTCCTATGTGATACTTAGGAAATAAATAGTGTATTCCACACTTAAGGTTTATTTTTTGTTCCCACGGAAGAATATTTTGCAGTTTCCAATTGGTTACACATAATACTGTCATATTAGACTAGATAACTGGCTGCCAGATTCATAAACAAATGAGCAGAAGGACTTCAAGTGAAAGGCTTCAATTTTCTGCAAATAATAAAGTTTAATAAGCATCCACATTAATTGGTTTGTAGGGATGCTGAATCATATTGTTATTGGCTGATAATCTCATATTTAAAAAGCACAGCTTGTGACATTATAGCTGAAATAGTATTTAACATCTCATAATAAATATCTATTTTAGAAAGTTTATTTCTTGATTACAGACAAACATTTTAGTTTGAAAAGTTTTCATATCTTTTCCCATTTTAATTACATTTGAGGGAGGAAAAAATCCCAGTAATATGATTTTAGAAACTGGACTTCTGTAAAAATCTATATTGTAGAATAGCTAGCAGGAAACAAAACAAAAGAAACACAAACTGGCTTTTTTCAAATCTCATAAAAAAAAATCCCACCATATGATTTATATATGAGTTAATAAATTACTCAGCTTCCAGCAAATTTTTGATTTTATATCCCTTGCATAGGGAATGAAAACAAAAATGGTTATTTGGAAGTCAGTTCTTTATAAATCGTTCCATATCTTTTATAATTCATAACTTCCCTTTATCTTCATTTTTTACAACCAGAAAACTACTTACTTTACAATCAATGATTTACAAGTCTGTGCTATGGCAATAAGAGTCTGCTCCTGCAATTTAGTACAATAGGGGACTCTACTATCTCTCAGTCTTAGGAAACAGGCAATAGAAAACCATTTTCAAAGTCTTGCCAATAAAACCACAGAGACTTTTCTAGACAGCCACCAGACTCAAGACTGACTCAAGGCACCAAAAATAAACAAATAAATACAGAATATTGACTATACCTGTATAGTTGACGTATTCCTTAATATATATTTATAATAATATGTAAGTATGTTCCAGCATAACTCTGGAGTGCCTCAATCAATTTCAACAAAATGATAGACAGATGACTTATTTTCTGGAAACAAATACTGAGGGCAGTTGTGTGTATGTGCGTGCATTCCAGCATAACTCTGGAATGCCTAGGCTGTTAAGGAGAGCAAGTGCGGAGTCCTAGAGTGGCAATTGTTTGTGATGTCTGTTCCTTCACAGGTTCCTCTGGAAAGCCAGTTGTGATGTTTGCCTTCCAGTGGACCAGTAGGGAAGCGCCTGATGGATTTGGGGCAAAGTGCCAGGATCGTAGACAGGGCGGGAAAGAGGACAGGATGGGGGGAAGGGAGAGGGCAAGGATGATGGGCATGAGAGTAGGGGGAAGAAAGCCTCCTCTCAATGGATCCCTGTCATACAAATGCTTCAATGTCTATAAATTTCTGCCCAACGCCGGGTTATCAGCTACTCTTAGTAGCTGATGGTTGTACAAAATTATTGCTATTGTATCTATGAAAAGGACAAGGCTTTTTTAATAGAATATTCTTGTAATCTTCTTAAATCCAAGAAAGCACTTTTCCCTCATGATGAAATACAGATAAACCATTTTTTTCAGGCTGCAAGAAATGAAACTAAATTCTAGTTGCAATGAATGCATTTACTACGATCAGTCAGAGAAAGTTCAGGAATGCTCATACTGCTTCTTAAAATAGGCCTAAATTAAAAAAAACAAAAAAAAATATTTCATATGGTAGTTAAGGCAAGAGACTGTGAAGGAAGATACGCTAGGATAGTCGTAGTAAGGTCAGCCATAGTGTTATTAGATGTCACATTCCACCTGAAAAGGTCAACAATGATTTATAATGCCTTTTTGTCATTCATACGTAACCTTTCTGGAGGCATGTAACCCATAACACTGCTGAGTTAAAATCTCATTTGCATTCTGGGAGCCAGTGATCATTATAGTTGTGCATGCCAATAAAAGTTTCTGCGTTGTATCATTCCCCAAATGCTCTGGTTTCTTATTTCAATGACCGTTTTCTCCACAACGGTTGACATGTCAAAGCCAGGTGTGTGTTTCACAGGTAAGTTCCTACCTATTTGGTCAGGTTTGGTAACTCTATAGCAATAGCAATAGCAGTTAGACTTATATACCGCTTCATAGGGCTTTCAGCCCTCTCTAAGCGGTTTACAGAGTCAGCATATTGCCCCCAACAACAATCTGGGTCCTCATTTTACCCACCTCGGAAGGATGGAAGGCTGAGTCAACCCTGAGCCAGTGAGATTTGAACAGCCGAACTGCAGAACTGCAGTCAGCTGAAGTAGCCTGCAGTGCTGCATTTAACCACTGTGCCACCTCGGCTCTTAAGCTCTGGTAGACATGTGACCGTACCAATTGTATGATTGGTGGCGCCATCTTGATTTTCTGTTTTGCACTTGTGCAGAACAATCTTCATTTAAAATGTAATTTCTATTCATTTTTTCATGTTGTGTGCACGCGCAGATAGTTTTAAATGAAAATGTGCACGTGGGCAATTATTTTTACTGCCAAACCAGTAGTAATGGCGGCTGGAATCCACCCCCAGTGTGCTTGGATCAGTGCAAGGTACCTTGATAGAATGATCTAACTGTAGGTCAACTGTTGCTCCTGAGTGAGTGGCTCAGTGAGTGACCAGAGATGACCAATGCAGTTAAACCCCCATTTAAGTCCAGCATTCCACAAAACATTTCTTTATGAAGGCCAATCTTGCAGGCTCAGTTACAACAAGTTGTGGTACCCTCTGCGAAAGTTTGACAATTGTTTTGAACTGCCAATGGAAATGTTGTTGTCCTTGAATAACACTTAGCAACTCAGACTCTTGCTGTTGTGGCCCACCAGTGGCAAGCAGAGCTGGCAGCAGAGTCAGACAGTGAGGAAGTTGGGGAGAAGCATGGGCCAGTCCTGGAGGCTGGCAAAGGCTCAGATGAGGGCTCTGCATCAGAGGCAGAGATGGGGCGAAGGCCATCTGGCAGTTTTCAGCTCCCTTCGGAGCTAGACAGCAGTGAGGCAGAGGAACAGCTGGAGCCTGTTCCCAGTGTGTGCATGCACAGAGTCGCCAGAAGAAAAGAACAGCTCAGAAATCAGGGTTGACTTGGGAGTAAAGTCAATGAATGGTGAACGGCCCCTCCTATAGGGAATAAAAGAGGAGTGAAAGGGAAGTGGGCTTTTGTAGGAAACAATGTGTTCATTTGTTCATTGATTCATTTCAGGAGTGTGAAGATCTGTCTGTGTATCGCAGAAACTCTGTGCCAAGTCTTTCCTTGCGCAGCACTGTGTTTGGACAATATTTATATAGCAGTTTTCCAAGCTAGCTTAGATCTGTGGTCATAAATTCAGCTTTAAAAGACTATTTACCAGGATTTTGCTGAATGTGAATGAAAGGAATTCACATTCATTTAATAAAAAGGGTTTTGTCGGGACCCAGGAATGTGACAAAAAATAATGCCTTTTTCAATGTCAATAAATTATTTTAATGCAGCAAATTATTAATCAACTTTGATGTAAGCAACAAATAAAGGAATTGTAATTGTGCTAGCTTTTTTTAGCAGAGACATCACCCTGCCAACAAAAGTGTGTATAGTCAAGGCTATGGTTTTCTCAATTGCAATGTATGACTATGAAAGTTGGATCATAAGAAAGTCTGAGTTCCAAAGAATTGAGGCCTTTGAACTACAGTGCTGTGGAAGATTCCTGTGAGTCCCTTGGACTGCAAGGCGATCAAACAGGTCAGTCCTAGAGGAGATCAACCCTGACTGCTCTTTAGAAAGCCAGATCCTGAAGATGAAACTCAAATACTTTGGTCACCTAATGAGAAAAAAGGACTCACTGGAGAAGAGCCTAATGCTGGGAAAGATTGAGGACAAGAGAAGTACGCGATGACAGAGAATGAGGTGGCTGGATGGAGTCAACGAAGCAATTGGCATGAGCTTAAATGGACTGTTTGGTAGAGAACAGAAAGGGCTGGAGGAACATTTTCAAGGGGTGGCGATGGGTCGGCACGACTTCACAACTAACAACAATTCTGCAAGGACCACCATTCATATACATTTTGTGGTGTTTCCTAGCTCCTTTCCTGAGGTATAGTCCAAGGAATCTATTTACTTTGAACATTATAAATGATACAATGGTTCTTGAGCAACATTAAATAAAATACAGAAATAGACTGATCAATTGGGAGCCAAAATGCACACTGTTAGAAACTGGTTTCTTTTTTTAAAGTCTTTTTTTACCCATCTCACATTTTTCATTTAGTAAACACTGACTTTTCTCTATGATTCTAATGTAGCATGAAATTAACATGACATTTCTGTTTATTTTCTGCTTACTTACGGTACTGTTTTCTTCACAGAGCCAGCGATGAAGAGTCAGTCTTTCCCCCATCTCTTTTGTGTTTATAATGCCTCAAAGAATTGTAGTTTGGACTTCATGGTTTCAGATTCTTTGAGGAAAAGTAGGCTAGAGCTAAGTGTCAGTGTGACCCTTCCCCTTAAAATAGACCATGGAAAGCAGTTTCTATGACCCTGAACCTTATTTTCAGGACATCTTTATTAAAGATGAAACACAAATGAAAATTTATGAAACAATGTAAACTCTAATGGGAATAGCAATAGTACTTAGACATATACTTCTTTACTGTGCTTTAAAGCCATGTTTAAGCGATTTACAGAATCAGTATATTGCCCTCAAAAATTTAGGTCCTCTTTTGACCCACCTCGGAAGGATGAAAGGCGGAGTCAACCTTGAGCCTGGTGAGATTTGAACTGCCAAATTGCAGGCAGTCGGTAGTCAGCAGAGGTAGCCTGCAGTACTGCACTCTAACCACTGTGCAACTGAGGCTTGTAGGGAACCTGTAGAAATCAAGCATCCTGTTGAATAAAGTGTTGTAGGGTAATAATTTGTCTATCTTAAACTTAGGTAACAAATTCACTTCTGAAAAGAGAAGAACTCAATTAAAGCCATCAAATCTGTCTCACTTTATCCTATATGCTTAGAGGAATGCTATTTAATTACTGAGACCCATACTTTTTCAAGATAAGCAGAGCATTTCACTATTTAGTGGTACCCCAAGGATGCAGGAGAAGACATGGGCAGAACCAGGACAACATAACTACAGGTAAAACTCAAAAAATTAGAATATCGTGCAAAAGTTCATTTATTTCAGTAATGCAACTTAAAAGGTGAAACTAATATATGAGATATGCTCATCACATGCAAAGCAAGATAGTTCAAGCCGTGATTTGTCATAATTGTGATGATTATGGCTTACAGCTCATATTCTAATTTTTCAAGTTTCACCTGTATATTAAATTTTAAATCAACTAACATTAGAAGGGTTTGCTTGAATGAGATGCCCAGATTGTACATATTGAACTGAACATCATTCCTTGGAGTAACATTCCTTGCCATTCAAGAATGTTAGAGTTGTTCATTTGTTTGCTTGAACATGATTTTTTTGGGAAGTACATGTGTATAATAATACTTACTGTGTAATCAATAAAACAGTTTGCATCAAGTTCGACAAGAGTGAAAAATTCCATATATTTCCAGATTGTTCCCGTTGCACAACAGGGCCAGTTGCTCAATCCCCTGTCTATAGGCAGACTCATAACTATCTCGAATGAAACCAATGACTGTTGTGTCATCTGTAAACTTCAGTACTTTCACAGTGGGATCCTTAGAGATGAAGTCATTGGTATATGGAGAGAAGAGCAATGGAGAAGGCACACAGCCCTGGGGGATGCCTATTATAGCAATAGCAATAGCAGTTAGACTTATATACCGCTTCATAGGGCTCTCAGCCCTCTCTAAGCGGTTTACAGAGTCAGCATATCGCCCCCAACTACAATCCGGGTCCTCATTTTACCCACCTCGGAAGGATGGAAGGCTGAGACAACCTTGAGCCGGTGAGATTTGAACAGCCGAACTGCAGAACTGCAGTCAGCTGAAGTAGCCTGCAGTGCTGCATTTAACCACTGCGCCATCTCAGCTCATTCTTAATTGGCTGGGTATTCCATGTGATTTTCCCTAGCTTCACCTGTTGCTTCCTATCTGTCAAAAAGCTAATAATCCACCTACAAGTACAGGCAGCACAGCTAGCTGAAACAGTTTAGAGGGAAGAATTTGTGGAATTGTGGATATGAATGCCAAGCTGAAGTCTACAGAAAGGACCCTGGGGATTCAAGATGTTGCAAGATGTAGTGTCTGCCATGTTGACAGCATCATCTTCTGATCTATTTGCTCAGTAGGCAAACTGCGTACGGGGGGGGGGGGTGTCTAAGAGAAGATCTGTGATGATCTTCAGGTGGGTCAGCACTAACATCTTAAAGGTCTTCTTAACTACAGATATCAGAGCAACCAGTCTGTAGTCATTTTCTTGGGAAACAAGATCATAGTAGAGTGCTTGAACAAGAAGGTGCATAACACATCTCCAGTGACTTATTAAAGATGTGGGTGAAGATGAAGGTCAGTTCTTCAGTGCAGGCTTTCAAGCAAAAAGTAGACACTCCATCTGGGCCTTTATGATCTTTGTTGTGTTCTGGCCAGCAGATGGCGCTGTGTAAATCACCTCTGATTGGCCAAGACGCACCTGCCGGCCGGCGGAAAAATCCTGAACTCCACATTGGTTCCCCGTCTGACAGCTACAAGTATAAATAGCTGTCAGACGGGGTTTGCTCGCCTTTTGCCTGTCACAAGTTTGTTAATAAAAGTTCCTGTTACTCTTAACCGGTCTCCTCAGTTATTGTCCCTCAAGACTTAAAACTGGCGATGAGGGATGGAGAACCAGATCCCTATTACGTGCCTCCCATGGCTGCCACTTCTGTTTTTTTCTCCGTTCCGTCCTGAGGCTGAATCATGGGATGCGTTCCTGGAACGCTTTGAATGTTTTCTTTTAGCCCATGATCTGACCAACTTGTCTATTGACAGAAAGCGCGGCATTTTCCTGAACTATTGTGGACCGGAGATGTTCGATCTTTTGCCTATTAAATAGACCTCATGCATATTTTTCTAAGATCACCAGTGGTGAGCGGAAGAGGGAAGGAGGTAGGCAGAGGAAATTTGGTGTTGGTATTTGAGGTGGGGAATGTAGTGAGAGATGATGGTGACCACCTACAGTAGAACACATTCAGGTCATTTGCCAGTTGATGATTCTCTTTAGTAAGGGAAGAAGGCTTGTTGTAGCCATGGTAACAGGCCCGGAAGCCATCTTTTGCATTGGGCCTTTAGGCCTGCCACATTTTCTGCTGTGGGAAAATGGGAGGGGGGATTATGTGGCATATGGGAGATATATAGTCTAAATAACATTCCTGTCTCAGAGACTCAAGGACATCTTGCCCTGCACTGGAATGGTGGCATCTCAAGTTGGGATGGTGGCTGATTATGCCATGTGATGGACATGTGGGTGTTGGGCAGAGACTTGAACTTTCAGATTCGGGTTTTCCCAGATGTGCCAATATGACATCTCTAATAAAATGGAACTTTGAGGAATCTCAAGCCTCGGAGTCTTCTTTCATTGGGGGTGTTATTTGGAACCCTGACACATGGATGTTCTGTAGGCTTCTCCACACATTTGCTGGTTCATTATTTGAGAACTGATTTTTCAGTTCTTGTTACAAAATTAGTTCTTGTAGTCTTGTTACAAAATCCTCACTTTATTTTCTTCCCCAGAAAGTCATAGTGACTCTCTCTGAAATACCTCACCTGCTTTAACAATGATAAGCGAGAACTTTCTGATTGCTTGTACTTTTAATTTGTCACAGTTACGCAGAAATGGAAAAAATGGGGAATTCATTGGGGATCAAGATATTATCGTACAATTTCCTGTATTGAATTAGTGGATAAGAGGAGTAATCGTGCACTACTACAGGGTCATCTCTTAGAATTAAGTAATGTTATAAATAATTCACATGCCCTAGCCCTCAATAAGATCTCCGCATTACAGATTTATGAGACAACTCTGTTGGTCTAAAGTAGATCATCCAACTAGAATCAATTTATTAACATAAGGTGGGATTTCAAAGGGACTGCAGATGCCAGGTTAGATTGAAACCTCAACTAAAAGTGAACTTTGTGGATAAAGGTAAGAAAGCTTTTTATCCAATTCTCTTCCATTGATACCTAGCGGGAATCAATTCTAATCCGACAATTAGAAATTATAAGTACTACTTCAAAGCTGTGAAACAGTTGAAAAATTCTTCTAAATGATCTTATTAACAATTACTGACTTTCTAAAATCATCTATAATTTTGGCCAAGAAAGCTAGAAAGTGGGGAACCATGAGTACTACCCCCACTTAGCTATGAAATCCAGCTGTGTAACCTTCAGCCATTAAACTCACTCTCAGTCCAAGTCACCTTAAAGGTTCTTGTTGTGGGAAAATGGGAGACGGGAGGCATGTTGGATAATGTTCACTGCCTCGAATTATTTGTAAAAAAAAAGTAAAGGTGGGATGCAAATAAATAAATAAAATAAAAGCAACCAAAATTGAAATCAATAAGCAGTATAAAAAGTAGCCACTGAGAATTCTTATAAATACACTAAAAGGTGATTACTCATATTATCAAGGGGTCATGTTTGATAGCAAAACCAGCAGGATCAGGCCAGTCTGAGGGGTTTTTTTGGGGGGGTGGTAAAGTTTCAAAGTGTGGGTATCATGGCAGGGTCGTGTGATTGTCATTTGCGATCTTCCCAACTGACTTCTGACAAGCAAAGTCAATACTCTGCTTGGTTTATCAGTTTCTCTGACCATGATCGATTATCAGCATCATCTAGATCAGTGATGGTGAATCTTTTTCTTATGGTGTGCCAAAATTGCCCTCCCCAGACTCTGGAGGCTTTCCTGAAGCCTGGGGAGGGCGACAAACAGCCTCCCCCAGCCATCCTGAAGGGCAAAAAATCAGCTGGCCAGTGCTCACATGGGTGCCACAGATTCACCATCATGGATCTAGATTTTAGCTGACTAAACTGTCAAATGTGGTGTCATCCATTTATATAAATCTGGTGCAAGTAAAATAATTTAAGAATTTATTACACTATTATCATTTTAATGATAGTGTACATAGATCCAAGACAATTATTTGAAGCACCATAAAAGCCACTTTGAAATGATATTCCTTAGTTTCAAAAAAAAAAACTTTTCCCATTAAATACAATAATTAATACTACATAACAAAGAATATGGGGCAAAGCCCATGTTAAAAGTAATAGTAAAAGTATTAGAAGTCCTCAACTATCCGAAGATAGCTGATGGGTTGATGTTAGGTACGAATGGGTTGATGTTAGGCATGAATTTTATGCACCTAAAAAGGAAAGCATGGGAAATAGTTTACAAATAAAACGTTTGATTAGATGCCAGTGACACCAGAATAATCATTACGCTAGCTTTAACTTTTTTTTAAACAAAATAATTTCCATTAAATAAGTTTCTTGCAAATAAAAATGATACAAATTTAAAGAAAAAAGGAAACGAAGAAAAGTGCTAAGTAGATGGTCTAGTTTCCTCCCCCAAATTGCCAAGATCATAAATCAAATAACTTGTGCTGACATCTTGCACTGCTCAATACATTCCTGTTCTGACCCCTCTCCGTACAGTGAGTCATGCCAACACAAAGTTACTGTTAGCCACACTTTATTCACAGTAATTACTCACAGACAAGACTTTGGCAGCAACCCAGACTCCCACAGATAAGAGATACACACAAGAGCTTCTCCAGCTTAGTAAAACCGTTGTGTCCTGCAAAAGGTCTCCTCCCAAAGTCTCTTCTTATATATTCTCTTGGGAAGAGCCAAATGACAACCACCTTGACCTGATTATCTTCTATGTCTCCATAATTGCTGCCTGCGCTTCTCCGCCCTTCTCTGCCTGGTGTCCGGGACCAACTCCCTTTGCTCCTCCCCACTGCTCCAGGGCCTGACATCAGGGACAAACTCCCTTTGGCTTTCACCGCTGCTCCATGCCTCAGGCGCCTCTCTAGTCCCTGCTCGGAGTCTGAACCCTGCCCAGGGTCCTCCACATCTTCCAAAGCCAACTCATAGGGGCCCTCACTATCGGAGTCTGTCGGCAGCTCCTGCTGGACCACAACACATTCCTATGGATAAATGCAGAAGTATTCTCTAAAGATAAATCTCATTGAATGCTGCTAGGCTGTACATAGTTAAACAAGAGGGGGGAAATGATGGCTTTAGTGAATAGGTTTGTACATGACTCCTGTGTTGACACAACAGAGAGGGGAAAGCAATATTCTTCAGTTTTCTTCATGTCAAGTTAAAGCCAATGCATTTTCAATATTTGGCTTGAATTATATAAGGCCCACCTTATATAATAAGGAATCATGGCAGTTTTTTCTATCTGTTTAATATATTAACATGTGGAAGCAATTTTAATGTAATAATGAATGTTAGATTTGTGTTCCTTCACATACACATACAAAAATACACATACAAGACCCAGTCTGATGCTATGGTTAAGGCATCAAGCTAGAAATTGGGAAACAGTAAACTCTGGTTCCAAGGTCAGTTGGGTGACCATAAGCTAGTCACTTTTTTTTTCAGTCTGAAGATGTAGGCAATGGCCAATTTTGCCAAGAAAATTGTAGGGACTGATCTAGGCCAGGGGTCTCCAACCTTGGCAACTTTAAGACTTGTGGACTTCAATTCCCAGAATTCCTCAGCGAACAATTTCTCAGGCTTTGCTGGCTGAAGAATTCTAGGAGTTGAAGCCCACAAGTCTTAAAGTTGCCTAGATTGGTGATCCCTGATCTAGGCAGGGGCCAGGAATCAAAAACTAGCTTGAAGGCACAATCTGCACCAAAACACACACACACACAAATACGTTTGTGTGTTTGGATATTGTAAAATTAGGAAGTAAATAAAAAGTAGTTAAAATCAATTTGACCTCTCTGATATTCTGACTCCCTGGATATAGTGTTGTTGAAGTTTTGGGTAAAAGTTTGAGAGCAATATGTTTGTGTGTTCTTGATATAGAGCAATAGATAACTTCACCTCATAATTTAGTAGCAAACATGATATTCAATTTGTATTTTTGGAATGGAAAACCCCATCTGATTATATTGATAGTTTAAAAGATCATTGTGCATGTGAGTAAGGTACTATACTGGAATCCCCAATTTTAAGCCCACCCTGAGCCATTCAAGCTTATCAACCACTCCAACAGCTCTTGATGTACATAAAATATAGAGAACAGAGTGCTTTCCATCAAGTTCCTGAGCTTTCCTGGAGAAAAGGCACTATATAACTCAAACAAACAAACCACCAAATCAAACCACAGTGGCCTATTTAATGTCTTATGGTCAACTGTAAGCCATAATAGTTAAGTCACGTTCAGTGCTAAGTTAAAACCAAGTAAGTCACAAAATTTATTTTTAAGTTAGTGTGGTCTGTGAGCCCATTTTTCCCTGCCTTCAAAAGTATATATCTAACCTATTTTCTCAAGAGACAAGTGATAATTTTCAATTGCATGTCCAGAGGGGAAAAAAATACCACTGGATATCATGAATATGAATGTGGCTTTGTGTCTCATGTACAGATAAATTGCCCAAATAAACTCTTCCCTTCATCCTTCTTTCTAATGATTCTGAGCATAGGCATGCTTATCCCAGTATCAAAATCACTAGGCATTTCCATTGAATTTTTAGAGGAACCATTTCTCTCCCAACCTGAAGACATATACTCCTACTGACATAGATAATTCCCATTTGCTGCGACTGATTGTTCTTGGAACGGGATACCTAATTCATCCTGAAAGATTTATTCAAAGACCTCTCTCTGTGTTTTAGCTTTTCCAAGTCAAACCACCTAAAATATAAAGTCCATAACTTTAAATCACTAATTTAAAAATCCATTATTTTATTGAAGTGGATTTGCTGTCAGAAAACCATCAAGACTGAAGGTACAGAAAGAAGGCTCTGTTGATGTTTGGAGCTATGGTCAACAGTAGGGAAAAGGGAGGATAACAAAGTAAGATAAGTGTTGGTGGTATGCAGGAAGGGGGTAAAAAGCCCAATATAAATCCCGTCTGAAGGATAGTATAGTACAGTCTTTATTGTCGTTGTACATCATGCATACAATAAAATTGGTTTTAGCCTTAGTGGTGCAATCCATGACAACAAATACAAACAACATAAATAGTATAAAGAATAATCCCTATGCAAGTAATTAGGAAAGAAAAAGAAAAACTAGTCATACGTTTCTGCATGTGGGTGGAGTGGGAAGCTGCCATGTAAATGTTTTCCAAATGCAGTGCTGTGCAAGGAAAGACTTGACACAGAGTCTCTGAGATTCATGGACAGATCTTTCCACTCCTGAAACGAATGAACAAATGAACAAATGAATTGTTTCCTGCAAAAGCCCACTCTCCTTTCGCTCCTCTTTTATTTCCTATGGGAGGGGCCATTCACCCGCCAGCTGTGGATTTATTCCCAAGTCGACCCTGATTTCTTAGCTGTTCTTTTCTTCTGGCAGCTCTGTGCATGAGCACACTGGGAATAGGCTCCAGCTGTTCCTCTGCTTCACTTTTGTCTAACTCCGAAGGCAGCTAAGAACTTCCAGGTGACCTTGGCCCCATCTCTGCCTCCAAAGCAGAGTCCTCGTTCAAGCATCCCCAGCCTCCAGGACTGGCCCATGCTTCTCCCCAACTTCTGCATTGCCTGACTCTGCTGCCAGCTCTGCTGGCCACCAAAGGGCCACAACATTTAAACTCATGTGTGTGTGTGGAGTGATTGTGGTTGTGTTTAAGAGTCTGACAGCCCAAGGATAGAAACTATTTTTAAACCTATTTGTTCGGCTGACTATGCTTTGATGTTTTCTGCCTGATGGTAGAAGTGAAAAGAGACACTAACCAGGGTGTGAAACATCTCTGAGCATCTCTCTTACTCTGCTAAAGCAGCGAGACCTGGCAATGTCATGCAGTGTGTTAGAGGGCAACCAATGGCTTCTTATGCCAAATTGATCACTGTCTGTAGTGCCTTCCTGCCCACAGCAGTTAAACCTGTGTACCATATGTAATGCAGTATGTGAGGACCAGTGGTGGGTTGCCAATTTTTTAACTACCAGTTCACGCGCGCTCCCATGTGTGTGTGACACTTCTGTGCAGAAGCATCTGGATGGTTGGGTAGAGTCTCCCACTGCCACTACTACCAGTTTGGCCAATTCGGGTGGAACTGGGAGAAACCCACCTCTGGTGAGGACACTTTCTATTGTGGACCAATAGAAAGAGGTCATCAGCCGTTGTTCCACCTGATTTTTTTTGCAGGACTCTAATGAAATGAAGTCTCTTTTGGGCCTTCAATTGGAGACTACAATTGGTCCAGAATGCAGCCGCGTGAGCGATATCGGGTGTTCCTAGGTACACCCATGTTACACCTATCCTCCGCGAGCTGCACTGGCTTCCCATCGGTCTCCAAATGCGCTTCAAGGTGCTGGTCGTTACCTTTAAAGCCCTACATGGCTTAGGACCTGGATACCTATGGGACCACCTCCTGCCACATACCTCCCAACGACCTATAAGATCTCACAGATTGGGCCTCCTTCAGGTACTGTCGACCTGGCAATGCCGGTTGGTGACTACTCGGAGAAGGTCTTTCTCTGTAGCTGCCTCGGCCCTGTGGAATGATCTCCCTGCAGAGATCCGGATCCTTTCCACTCTCTCGACCTTCCGTAAAGCCACTAAAACCTGGCTGTTCCGGCAGGCCTGGGGCTGTTGACCCCAAAATATGGCCCAGCCCCACTTGGAATGGAGTGCATGGCGTGTTTTTAAATCTATATTTTCTTTCCTCTTTTTCTTTTGATTTGTTTGTATTGTTAGCCACCCGGAGTCTTACGGGATTGGGCGGCATACAAATGTTATTAAACTTCTAAACTTCTAAACCTTGCCAATCACCAGGGGCGTGATAGCAATTTAGCATCTTGAGCATCTGCCTCCTATAGAAGGGCAGACATAGTGGCAATTAAACTCAAACTCCTTGATTTTAATACACTTTAGTAACAGGGATTGATTGTATAGGGTGCTGTTGACTGCACATCAGGAAATAATTTAGGATCCAGTTTAAAACAAAGTTTATAATCCTTGTTTAATGGATTTTACTACTTCAGGCTATACACTGCTGTAAAAATGATTAAAATGTTCTCTCTCAATGTAATCAATAAAACTTCCTGCTGTAAAATTGGTTCAGTTCCAGAGACTCCTCCAGGTAGCTTTGCATTGCTGTGTTTGTAGAATTTCAAATAAGCAATTTATCATTATTTCTATACACAGGATTCATTAACCACCTCATCCGTCAGCTGATTAGTACTGAAGTCAGCCAACCAATCTAAACAAAAGGTCACCTCCTAATGAACAGCATAGTTAAGCCAAACAATACATCAAAACTTTAGCAGAGATATTGGAAGATTAGCATAGTATAGTTGGATTGTGGATCAGAGCAATATGGAAAATATGGAGAAATGATTTTTAGCTGTGTGCAAGCAGGCTTGAATTAAGCTAGGCTAATGAATGAGTCAAAACACTTATTGTAATATAAGAACAAGAAAATAAATTTCCGGTGAAATGCTGCTTTTTGAGCACTGGAAAACGTGATCTGTAATACTGCAAGAATTCAAAAACACATTTACATCAGGGAAAAATATAATCATGACTTTGAAAGATATAATGCCATGAATTCTGTGTTTTTTCTTTTAAAGTCTTATTTCCACTCCAGCACTTCAGTAATTGCATTTATTCAGGTAGGTTCACCATCTGAAATGAAAATGTCAATAGATGTTTGTGTTGCACATACTCCATTGGTGAAGTGATTTCACATGGCACCAAGATTTAAAACTTTGGCCTAAACTTATTTCAACCATTCTGTATGTCTGTAGAAACCTGGGTTACAATTTTGCATTCTTATCAAATGCTATGATTCTTTTATCCATCAAAGCCTAGTACACAATCCATATCAAATAAAATATTTCCATTTCATGCTTAATTCCAAATATTCTGCTTAACTAGTTCAGAGTTTTCTTCTCTGGCTTATTTTCACATGTTGGTCAACATTAAATCTTAATCGGAAAGCAATGCCAAGATTTCAATTTCTTTGTAGTAATTTACTAAGATTGCAATACGAATTTGATGCCACATCAGAAATATATTCACCTTGACTTCCAATAAATAATAATAATAATAATAATAATAATAATTGTTTTCTTCTGATCAATTTCACCTGGGTGCTGTTAAAATTGGAAATGACCCAATTTTTAAAATCTTTCCCCCTTTTTAAATTAACTTAGCATGGAGGAAATCTGATTACAAATTAGGATGCCTGATTCTTGAAGTTGCCCTTTCTCCAAAAATAAATCATAATTATCTGATATACAACTATTTTACATATCTATTTTTAAGGTTAAGGCATATGCTCCTTGTAGTCTGATTCAATGAAGTTCATTAATGTAGTGATTCATTGACCCAATAGTGTTGCTACAGAGGTGAGTTTCACATTTTGCTACCACTGGTTTGCTGCGTACACACTTGCCCACTTCCATTCATATGCCCAGCCTTGCACAAATGTGCTTTGCATGCGCCTGCATCTTCCAGGCATGCACTCAGCCTCAAAAATATGCCTAAATAAGATGGCAAAGAATTGGACAAGAGGGACACCCACAATTTCCGCTACTGGTTCATGCAAATTGGTCCGAACCAGTTGAATATCACCTTTGTATTCCTATCAAATAATATAATTGATTCAATGTATCAGTATAGCTCTCTCTCACAGTGAAGACCAGAGACACATGAATACAACATTCAAATGAACTGTTACTTATTAAACTCAGTGTTGCAAAGCTGAATAACAAAAATGAGGAAATACAAATGGAAGGTTGTAACAGCATAACCAGTTGCTTTTTTTTTTTTTTTTAAATAAATGATGGCATGGTGTAATATGTCATGAGTTTGTATTTACCTGATTTTAACTACTGGTAAGGACCAAATGATTTTTTTACTATGTCCTGATCAGTGGTGGGTTCCAGATCCCGTCGCAACCAGTACGCTGCAATAGGGTCGGACGTCCACCTCGGGCATGCGCGCTGCGCCCGCATGTGCACACCCGCTGCATCCACCTGTGCATGCCCGCTGCGCCCACATGTGCATGCCCGCATGTGCACGCACACTGCGCCAGCATGTGCATGCAACCTCCCTGTGATGCCCCAGCTTTTTGCTGAGGTCGCGCAGGCACTGTGTACATAGGCGCAGGCCTGTGTACAGTGTAATTAGCCCGTTTCCCTCAAAAAGAAATAAGTAACACGGGCAGGTGGATGGGCCCACTGTAACACCATTCCAGTACGGTGGCCGCTGCTCCCAGCTGCTACTGGTACACCCATACCGGGCCGTACCACCCGGAACCCACAACTGGTCCTGATATATAAAACCATAGATCTCAAAGACTGTGTATCTTTTTTTCACCACATGACTGTATTAATATATTTGAGGGAAAATAGTATAAGAATCCAGTAGTAATCTGCTGGATTCACTTATTAATTATTTGGATTTTAGATATCATAAGAAGAGAATTACAAGAGCAAAATCTGATCTCGATATTCATTTCTGCTTCAAACCTGCATGTTACTTTTGGTTGCTTTCTATTAGCAAGAGTAAGTTCAGGTGGGATATTTAAAAAACACTTGTTTTTAGTAGCAAATTAACATTTTACTGTATATAATATAATGAGTGAATGCAATATTGTCTTGAGATTAAACTGCGTGCAAAACCATATTTATCATGCATTTGTACAGTTTTGCTAGCTATTTGTTCTCTAAAGCGGGGACAATGTGGATTTGAAATCTTGTTTTAATAAATATTTCCTGAGTGACATTTCTACATTTCTCCAGTTAGTGTTGTGAGTTCATTTCACCCCTTTCTATGTACATGTAATTGGCTGAGCTTGGTTCCCAATGCTACTTCACACGTGTTTTGAACAGCCCTATGGATACTGACTTTTCCAAAGCTATCTTTATGCTAAATATACAGGGGTGAACCAGTAGCTCCGACAATCAGCTGGATCCACCCACCCACCCCTGTCCTTTATTTCTTGCTTTCTAGCTCATCTCAATTGCGTGGCACAGCTGATTTTCCTCCCCAGCTTTATGATCACAACAGAGTTCTAAAATTAGAAAATGTAATATATTATACTTCTTTGAAATAGAAATGTGTTGGTTTAAAATATAGCCCAAATGTATTGATTTAAATATTGATTTGATTTAATGTTCTGACCTAGGCTTCCCCAAAAAGCATGAAGCAGATTCCTGGTCCCGACAAAACCCCTTTTATTAAACGAATGTGAATTCCTCTCATTCACATTCAGCAAAAGCCTGGTAAATAGTCTTTCAAAGGTGAATTTATGACCACAGGCCTCATCTAGCCTGGGAAGCTGCCATGTAAATGTTTTCCACATGCAGTCCTGTGCGGTTCACCGACAAATGCGCGCTCGACAAAAGCGCGCCAATGAAACCGCGGAGAGAAAACCGCGAGTTCTAAATCGCCCCAATGAAGGAGCGCAGAAGCGCGCCGACAACAGCGTGCCGACAAAAGCGCACCTTCAACAGACAAGTAATAACTGCGAGTTCTAAACCTATCCCTAAACCTAACCCTAAACCTAATCCTGAACCTAACCCTGAACCTAACCCTGAACCTAACCCTGAACCTAACTCTTACCTTAACTGAAATCGCAGTTTTGTGGACGCGGTTTTGTTGGCGCGTTGTTGTGGGTGCGTTTATGACATCGCGCTTTTGTCGGCACGCTTTTGTCGGCACGCTTTTGTTGTGCGTGCATTTGTCGGGTCATGGTGCTGTGCAAGGAAAGTCTTGGCACAGAGTCTCTGAGATTCATGGACAGATCTTCCCACTCCTGAAAGGAATGAACAAACGAACGAATGAATTGTTTCCTGAAAAAGCCCACTCCCCTTTCGCTCTTCTTTTATTTCCTATGGGAAGGGCCATTCACCCTCCAGCTGTGGCTTTATTCCCAAGTCGACCCTGATTTCTTAGCTGTTCTTTTCTTCTGGCAGCTCTGTGCATGAGCACGCCGGGAACAGGCTCCAGCTGTTCCTCTGCCTCACTTTTGTCTAGCTCCGAAGGCAGCTGAGAACTGCCAGATGGCCTTGGCCCCATCTCTGTCTCCAATGCAGAGTCCTGGTTCAAGCCTCCCCAGCCTCCAGGACTGGCTCATGTTCCTTTCCAACCTCCTCACTGCCTGACTCTGCTGCCAGCTCTGCAGAGGGCCACAACATTTAAACTCATAGTAAAGTGCATGTAGTATCTGATAGCTTAGGTCAATGCCTACATTACAAAGATAGCATGGGCACTGCCAAAAATGGCTTACTATTCCATGCCACTTTACCATTGTAACATGTGTTAGAATGATCTTTACTGACTAGAACTGAAGTCATTTTTTAAAGAAATATTTTAGAAATGACTGCTTAAATTTAAAAACCCAAAAGTTAATCCATTGTCTCTGAATGAAAGTCGTTTCTATTGTTGATGAATAATCTTGCTGAAGCCTACAGGCATAAATAATTTACGTATAATAGTTCTACACAAATGCATTGTGTTTGTATAACTAAATAAGCATCTTGCCTAGTGTTTATATCTCTGCATGAAATATCGTTACACCCATTTTTCTGCTTTTCTTTGTTTTTTTCCATTTTTTTTCAAAGTGACACATATTTCACAGATACTTTATGACACTATGATGAAGTATTCTTCAGCTCCAGCCACTGAAAAACTGATTATGTCCTTCTGCACTTTCTAAGGCTACTGATGTTATTGAGTTTAATTTGATTTTCCATTCCCTCCAAATTCAGCAAGGAGCAGATTATTCTTTTATTAAAGGAACTGCTAGCCTTAGACGTTTTATTCCATATACCCACACATTTTTATTTTTGACAGCTACATACTGTATTCCATTCCGCCCTACCCATATTCTAATGTTCTTCTATCTGAATATTTGTCATGTGTTATTTGAAAATTCACCTGCAACTGAAAAGGAGAAAGACAGTGTTTTTCACTACACAAATTAGTACTAATGAATCTGAAACAGTTTTGCAAATTTGTACAAATAACATTCAGCAGAATTTCAGCATTCTGGGGAAAAAAAACGGGAACTGTTTTAGATACAGTTGGATAACACTTTTTTTAATCAACATTTTTATAAGCAACCTTGGCTGTTACTGGAACTAATCCAAACTGCTGTGTTTCATAATAAGAAAAATAATCTTCCTACAGTACTCTCATGATTGAGAAGTACGTATAGTGATTGAGAAGCATAGCGTGTCTTTTTCAAATCCATTTTCTGAAGGTTGAACTCTCCACCAAAAAAGGATTGCATGAAAAGTTTTGACTGTGGGAACAAGTACATTTGCAGTGGTATCTTGGCACTCAACTGCTTTGAAACTCATCGCATTTGGTACTCAGTGCATTTTGACATGAAATTTTGTCCCAGTACTCATTGTTTGTTTGGTACTCAATGCACAAGCTAGAACTTGTCAGTATTGACTGCCGTGTGACTCACTTCATTACTCCTCATGGGAAAAATTGTTTAATGCTCATCATTTTTGGTACTCATCATGCTTCCTGGAATCAATTAATGCTAAATACCCGGTGACGTGCAGTGAGGTTTATGGCTGGTGAGGCACTGACACAGGAGTTTCAATTTTTTTAAACTTGTGGACTTCAACTCTCAGGATTCCACAGCCAGGCATGCTCAGTTCCGATTTAAAGCAACAGCATTTGTTTTTCTCCTTTGCGAAAAAGTTTTTTCTTTTTCTTCTCCCTCCCTCTCCTTCCGCCCTCTCTCCCTCCCTCCTCCCTCTCTCAAGCAGACACACGCACACAGAGAAGTTGGATCCCTCTCTCTCTCACTCACTCTCAACACAGAAGTTGGATTGGATATATTTTCCAATGGCTTGGAAGCAGCTCCTCTGCCATACCCCCACATTCCCCTGCTGCCTTCCAATCCGAGCCTTTGATTGCAGGTGGAGCCACATTGCCTTTTCAAACTTGTAATCAGTGTGTGTGTGGTGTGTGTGAAAAGGTAACGTAGCTCTGCATGCAACCAAACTACACTTAGGGAGGGATCTACACTTGAGGATGAAGTTTGAATTCCCACCCCCTCCCTCCAAGCACATACGTACCTTTTCCAGCTGTTTCAGAGAGGATTTCAACTCTGCTCTTGCCTGCCATCATGAAAAGAAAAAAAAATGTGAAAGGAAAAAGGCAAGAGCTGAGGTCAGGCTGAGCTAGTTGCTGCCATATGACTCTGCTTAGTGCTTAACTGTTTAAAAAAGCCTCTTAAAAAGTGTCCTCTACAGAAGGAGGCAGGAGAACGATGTGCTTCATCTACGTCAGGAATTTTTTGGCTTTTAACCCTTGCTTAACTCTGCTCGAGTGATCATAAAACACCAGACTAGATGAGGCACGTCGTTCAACTGCCTCCTCCTGTAGAGGGCACTTTTTAGAGGCTTTTTTAAACAGTTAGGCACTAAGCAGAGTCATCCACTGTGACTCTGGCAGCAACTAGCTCAGCCTTTTTCCTTTTACATTTTCTTTTCTTTTCATGATGACAGTGGTGAGGCTCTGCCTCCCCTGACTGCACGTCCCTGCAGGTACCAATATATATTAAAAATATAACTGGAATATCCATTATTTTTACACTTTTCCTGTTTTTTTTTAAACAATCCTCCGCTACCACAGTCTTCCAAAACATAACATGTGTACTGTAGCATAGCCTTTACGGTCTTTGTACATCATGTATACAATGAAATTTGTTACAATTGATGTATTTATATTATACTGTTATGATTATTTGCATGGATTTTGTTTGACCAGGCTGTCATTCACAATGCTAGAATCATTCATTATCTATGAACTTCTAGAATCCAGTCCCTCCTTTTAATTTTAAGGTTTGTATTAGAAGGATATTCTGAATAATTTTTAGACCATGAATATGCCTGGATTACAGAGATCTCCATCTATGTTAACAGTAACCCATTGAATTGGTAGATGTCTTCAAGATATTCCTTCCGACAGCTGCATATTCTCATCTAAACCCTTTGCACAACCTTGGTCATGCTACCTATTTAGTAATACGCATGCAGCTAATAATATGTGATTTTATATTCATCCCTAAGAGAACAAGGCTTTTAAAGAAAAAGAACCCAAACTGAACTTCTTTTTACAAAGACATTAAGATACTTAATAGATCTACAAATTTGCTTAAGATTACTCATATTTTTGTGTTGCCCATTTAGGGGAAATAGATATTGGATAGCTTCCACTGTATTTTTGTCTTCTTTCTCTTGGGAATGGCTACTATAACTATGCTGAGAGATTGTAATTATTTCTGCTGCAGCCACCGTGAACTGATATTTCAGTGTTACTTTTACCAGTCGGAACTGACATGTGGCATATGTCCTTCATTAAATTTTTGCTCATCGTTGAACAAGTCTTGCTCTTGAAAAGGATGCTTCCAGTAAGTTCAAATGGGTTATTGCAATTAAAGTACAATATGCTACATTTATTTCCATAATTGTTTCCACGGATTGGGCTTCAGAGATCATGCAACTAAAGTTACTCTTTTAGATTGTAAGTCCAGAACTGTATTATTTAATATTAATTGGATAATCCTTATCCAGGCCTTGCACTGCATTTGCAATTCATATGTGGCCCCTGAACCTTTGTGTGTGTGTGTGTGTGTGTGTGTGTGTGTGTGTGGCGGAATAGATATTGTAAAATAATAGTCCAGTTGGTGACGACTAGATGGATCATCAATGCCCATTTTCTCATTGATTATGGATATTCTCGAGATAAAACAATGTAATTATATCAATTTGAAACTGCGCTAAACTCTTAGAACCGTGATTGTGAACCTATGACACGCTTGCCACAGGTAGCACATGGACACATTTCTGAGGGCAGGCGAGGTGTTGCCCTGTCAGTTTCAACCTGCATGCGTGTGCTTGCCAGCTAATTTTCAGCCTTGACTTTTGGTCATTTTTCTCCCTCGGGAGGCTTCAGGAGACTTTCATGAAGCCTGTGGAGGGCAAAAAAACCCGCCCCAATGCACCTCCCGGAAGGTCGGAGGTTTCAGTGAGGCCTGCGTGCATGCGCAGGGGGGTGGGATTGTGTATGCATGCTCAGGGGGAGGGCATTGCTTCACCACTTTGTATGTACACGTAATAGGCTGAGATTGGTTCCCATTGCTATTTCTATCTTCTCACTTGTTTTGAACAGCCCCATGGATACTGACTTTTCCAAAGCTATCTTTGTGCTAAATATAGATATAAGTATTCTGAGAATATTGCCAGGAAATCTCACAATTGTGAACTAGACCATGAAACAAATCTGAATCATGTTTTCCTCCCCCCGGTTTTGGCATGCCTCGACAAAAAGGTTTGCCATCACTGCCTTAGAATATTAGATAAAATTTATATCTCTATTATTATCAATATGATATTACCAGTGCACCAAACACAAGTAATTGAATGATCATGCCATGAAAGGCTTTAAAGGTGATAACCAATACCTTGGATTGGAAGCACACCAGGAGTTAGTGCAGCTCATGAAACAGGGGTATAACATGGGTCGACCCAAGGGACCCAAAAGCTGCTCACATGTCTGCATCAGCTGTACCTTCTGAATGCTCTCCAAAAGTAGCCCCATGTTGTAACAGTCCAAATCAGTGGTGGGTTCCGGATCCCGTTGCAACCAGTATGGTGCAACGGGGCCCGGCATCCACCACATGAATGCGTGCAGTGTGTGCATGCGTACTTACCAACTGCGACGCTCCACGATGCTCCGCAATGCTCTGTGACGCTCCAGCTGCTCGACAGAGCGTCACGCAAGCGCCGTATGCTCCCTGCGTATGCGTGGAAGCCCTAAAGAGCTCCAATACAGGTAAGGACAGTGGGTGGGCCCTCTGGAGCACCATGCTGGAACAGTACCCGGTACTCCCAGCAGGCACCAGTACACTCGTACCGGTCATAACCCACCACTGATCCAAATGCAAGACGACTAGGGCTTGAATGACTGGGCACAGGGACTCCTGATGCAGGAAAGCTCACAACTGGCGTACAACCTGAATGTGTGCAAAGGCTCCCTTTGACCTTCATGATTGCCACCTGCTCTTTGAGCAAGTCAGGAGAACCTCCAAGTTATGGACAGAATCTGCCTGGGATAGTGCCACCCTATGCAAAACTAAAAATGTCAACGTTCCAGATCTTGGCGCTCCATACACCCAAAGTCATTCAGTCTCAGCAGGCTTCAGCCGAAGCCTGTAGGACCCCATCTGGTTCCCCACAGCAAAACTACACTACAAAAGCGCAGCAACAGCATCAGATGGATCACCAGGGATGGACAGCAGATAGCCAGAGGTGGTACAGCAGATAGCCAGAGGTGGTATTCAGCAGTAAACTAGGAGTCTTCTCAGCAGGCCAGGCAGTTGGTGGATATTTATGCTAGGAAGAATGCACAACAACAAGAAAGACATAGATACAGCAAGAAGACAACCCTGCAGATGGATCTGGAAGTTTGACACCGAATGAGAAAGGACAATCAAAGGGGCTTGGAGCTTCATCTTGGTCTTCTATTGGCACTGAGCCATGTGATTATATCCCATTGTTCTCCTTTGGCAGCTCAGTTGATTTTCTTCTGGCTCAGCTGCAGTGCAGTTCAAATTCTAGTTTCCTGTGTGATTTGCAGTGTTGATCCTTGTGGGATTTCTCATTTATATTTCTCATTTATAGAATGTCTTGCTTCACACGGTTAAACAGTGGGGGAAATGTCAGAACCATTTCCAGGTAGTCCTCAACTTATGAGCACAACTAAGCCCAAAATCTTTGTTGCTAAGTGAGACATTTGTTATAGAGCTGAGGTGGCTCAGTGGTTAAATGCAGCACTGCGGGCTACTTCAGCTGACTGCAGTTCAGCAGTTCAGCAGTTCGGCTGTTCAAATCTCACCAGCTCAGGGTTGACTCAGCCTTCCATCCTTCCGAGGTGGATAAAATGAGGACCCGGACTGTTGTTGGGGGCAATATGCTGACTCTGTAAACCGCTTAGAGAGGGCTGAAAGCCCTATGAAGCGGTATATAAGTCTAACTGCTATTGTTATTGCTAAATGAATTTTGTCCCGTGTTATGACCTTCCTTTTCACATTTGTTAAACGCATCACCGCAGTAGTTAAATTAGTAGCACGATTGTTAAGTAAATCTGGCTTCCCCACTGATTTATCTTGTCGCAAAAAGGGATCACATGACCCCAGGACACTGCAGCCATCATAAACATGAGCCAGGTGCCAAGCATCTCAATCACTTTGATCACTCGAGGGATGCTGCAATGATTGCAAGTGTGAAAAATGGCCATAAGTCATTTTTTCAGTGTGGTTGTCACTTTAAATGGTCACTAACTGTTGAACTGTTACTCAACTGTTGTAAGTTGAGGATTACTTGTACAGAAATGTAAAACTTTTTAAAGAATTGCTTTATCGGCATTTATTGCATAAAGTGGTTTTAATTTAAACTATATATACATATCTATACAAATATATATTTAAAGAGTATGGCTTAATTGTCTTGCTCCCTCCATCACGGATTTACACAGATGTTCCTTATCTCCGCTTTGATATGCTCATTTCCTTAGACATTTTCAGTACTTTTATTTCTCAGACTTGTTTTCATTTAGATAGAGAAATGTATAACAGAACAACACAGTTGGAAGGGACCTTGGAAATCTTCTAATTCAACTCATATAGAAAACGTTATCCCATTTCAGACAAATGGTTCTCCAATCCCTTCTTAAAAAGTGCACTACTCCCATCCTGCTTTCACCAGAGATCATCATTATGAAATAGAGAAATACTGTATGAGAAGAAAATGGAACGTGACCTCCAAGTATGTACGTTGCATGTGATCATGTGCAGTAGCAAATGAAAGAAACTTAACAGCAATGTAACACCAGAACTGATTTTTATTGTGTGTGTATCAGGAGTGGGTTTCTGTACTAGTTGGAAGGGGAAGTCAATGTGCAATTGACTTTAAATTGTTAAATTTTGCAGAAACATGCCGGCAATGGCAGAAGAGACTGGGGAACCAGTTCAGGGGCGTGGCCAGCCTGGTTCGCTGCCCATTCTGCGACCCAGGTCAAATCCCCACTACTAGTGGTATGTATTATTAATAATATTGTATGCTGGCAAAATTGTAATATTCATTCACTCTGATATACACTATATTAGAACACTGTAATCAAGTTATCTATTTACAACTATTTTCATAATACAGAAATACTAATACCAAAATACTAATACTTACATATTTCAACTTTGAAGACTTGACTGGCAGTCTATTATCTATTTTCGGTGGAATAAGCTTCAATCAATTAAATTAAGCTTCCTTTAAAAGTTTTAAAAAGTCAAAGATTCATAATGACTATGTGAATGTATTCTGTATTCTAGCAATACAGAAATAGCTTTCCAGCCTTTTCCTTCCTTCCTTCCTTCCTTCCTTCCTTCCTTCCTTCCTTCCTTCCTTCCTTCCTCCCTCCCTCCCTCCCTCCCTCCCTCCCTCTTCTCCTTGATTAATAGGTATTGACATCTGCACTGATTCATAATGCACACACTTAATAATAATCTCAAACTAATCCTGATATTATTGATTTATTCTAAGCAATATTAAATACAATTTTTCTCTTCTTAAACTTCTTATTTTCATCAGAATGCCAAAGAAGCAACCTTTTTTTTAATTCAAAGCAGTCTATATTGGAAACTTGAGTACATGCTATATTGTATTTTTCAAGGAAAATTTGAATAATTCAATGCACCAGATATTTCCATGCAGCTTTTACATGAATGACTTAAAAACCTAGTTTAGATACAATTGTTGATTAGCATGATTCAAACATCAATTATATGGATTTTTGAGATAAAAATTATAATGCAATAAAAATACTTTGTTGCAGAAAAATGACTATGCTGCAGGAAAAAGAATTTATTTTGGAAAATAGGTTTGAGAACAAAGTACTGGTGTATCTAAAATTAAGTGACTTTGATGCGTTGCACAAATACAACAAAGTAAAATTTAAACTTTTGGGGGCTGATAGATATATTGAAAGACATTGAAAAAAGGAAGAACATGTATAGTATAACTCAAAATGGAAGCATAATCCATTCTGGCTTGTCCAGCTGTAAAAGAATTTGAGCATTGTATAGTTGCTAAGCAACCACAAAATAAATTATGACTTTCCATTTAAACTAGTGAGGTTCTGATCAAGTCTGCTTTTTGAAAAAAAAATAAGAATAGCAATATGAAAAGGCATTTCTGAGATTTTTAAAGTAGAAAACACAATATTTTTTACAGATTAATGCAATTCTTGTATTCACCTTGACTTTAAAATGATTGAATATTGTATACAAATGTCCTGTTTTTCATTGAATACTATTACTCATATTCTGTAAAGCTCTATGGTTTGTGAATATTTCAATAACATCCCAAGGGAAAATAAAAGGAAGGAACTCCTCCCACGGACTTTTTTCAGATTAGGAAAAGAGGAATTAGGAAGGATGCTACACAATGATAGATACCTGTGAAATGACAAATAATAGAAAATCTAACACTTGTATTAATGTCAACATGTTCTCTACCTTGACAACAATAAAACAAATTTAAATATACTGCCATTTTTTTCTAGACATCTCTGAGAATGACATAGGAAAACACAACTTTTGCAGGAAAGGACAAAACCTAACCAAACACATTTTTGAACCTAAAAAAACCAGGTTTTGACACCTTGTTAAGGTAAAAAAAAATGGCGATTTAGACCAACTTGCTCAACAAATACAAAAGACCCAGACTAACACTCCTGGGCTGGCCAAGGTGGTTGAACCAGAACTGAAATGTAAGTAAGCACATAACTCTGGACCATCTATGTACAATTCAATCCTACCCTCAAAACAATGCTATAGAGTACTGCACACCAAGACAACTAGACACAAGGATAGTTTTTTTTTCCAGAATGCCATCATTCTGCTAAACAAATATTTCCCTCAACACTGTAAAACTGTTCACTAAGGCTGCCTTACTATCACTATTAGTCTTCTCATTGTTCCTATCACCCATCTCCTCCCACTTATGAAAGCAGGACTGTAACTTGTTGCTTGTATCCTTATGATTTATATTGATATTGATTGTTTCCTGATTGCTTATTTGTACCCTATGACTTTCATTAAGTGTTGTACCTTATGATTCTTGATGAATGTATCTTGTCTTTTTATGTACACTGAGATCATATGCACCAAAGAGAAATTCCTTGTATGTCCAATCACACTTGGCCAATAAAGAATTGAATTCTATTCTATTCTATTCTATTCTATTCTATTCTATTCTATTCTATTCTATTCTATTCTATTCTATTCTATTCTATTCTATTCTATTCTATTCTATTCTATTCTATTCCATCCCATCCCATCCCATCCCATCCCATCCCATCCCATCCCATCCCATCCCATCCCATCCCATCCTATCATATCCTATCCTATCCTATTCAGTGGTGGGTTCCAGATCCCATTCCAACCAGTACAGTTGGAACGGGCTTGGCATCGCCCACATGGATGTGCACACACACATGCGCATGGCACACACATGGATCGTACCTGCCTACGACACCTCCAGAAGCCTCCCTGATGCTCCAGCTGCTCGGCAGAGCATCGCAGAGGTGCTGTATGCACCATGCACGTGCGTGGAAACGCTAAAGGCTTAGAAGACAGGTAAGGAGTTCGGGTGGGCGGGTGGCCCCAATGGAGCACTGTACCAGAATGGTATCTAATGCTCCGGGCAGGCTCTGATACTGCCTGCAACCCACCTCTGATTGTATTGTATTGTATTGTATTGTATTGTATTGTATTGTATTGTATTGTATTGTAGTGTAGTGTAGTGTAGTGTATTGGATTGGATTGGATTGGATTGGATTGGATTGGATTGGATTGGATTGGATTGGATTGGATTGGATTGGATTTTCCTCCATTCTATTCTATTCTATTCTATTCTATTCTATTCTATTCTATTCTATTCTATTCCATTCCATTCCATTCCATTCCATTCCATTCCATTCCATTCTTCCTTAATTCTTCGAGGAGCTGAAAGCATAACTCATT